>NC_056739.1:1653843152-1653853152 GCF_019279795.1 Protopterus annectens | reverse complement strand
TTCAGGGGTGTGGTGTCAATGTGAAAGTTACAACCTAAGTCATGCTTGCTAAAGAATACAATTATACATCCCTTGCTATTTAGATTTAGTCCATGGTTTTGAAACCAGCTTTTTGGAGGATGTTCGTGTCCTCTGAGGAGTTTGTGATGACATCAAGTTTACAGGTGTCTGTAAAATAAGTCCTCCATTTCCATTCAGGGCAGGAAGAAAAAGAAGACAGATTCTAGTACTGGAGTTGTGTGTACTGTTGTTTCATCAAGTACTTTATCATAAACATTGTGAATATCAGAAGCCTTCTGCTTGCTTTATAAAGATTGGAATGATCTTTCTTGGTGATTGGGGATATTGAAATGAACCGTTTGAATACTAGAAATTATGCTGGATGCCTAGTGAAATCTAGGCTGAGTTAGGACTGTGTATGCATATGCATGTATGTACATATACATATATCTCTGTACATATTTATAAATAAGGGAAGTTTGGAAGCAGAATCCTATTAATGATTACTATCAATGTTTTGGTAGACTTCATGATACTTAGAAAATGTTGTGTTTTGGTAATAATATAGTTTTTAGCATACCTTTTTAGCAGTGTTGCCAAGCCTGACTTTCTGCAATTCTTAATTTAAAAATAACCCACCTTGCATTCCAAGAAGACTGTCACATCTTGGCTAACACATGTATCCACTTTTCTGGTGTTACATACATGACGCTGGTACGAAAGTGTTTTCATAGGGATAAGGTTGTGGAAGCTGTTAGCCCTAGGAGAGACTCAAAGAAAAAACATTTACTGCAGCAGCTGCTATCTCTGCACTGGGTTACATTTTCAAGGCTATTATCTCCGACATATGAGGTCTCTTCTCTGACCTCCTTCCTTTTTTCCAACATTATGTTAATTAAAACATGAATTTACATATTCTTATCATTTGCTCAGCAAACAGTGCATATTTTACAGAACCTCTTGACTTTGAGTATGAGCTCTAGAACACTAGCATCATTGTCAACTATTGGAGAAAGAGATACTGATATTCTTGGCTAACCTGCAGTGGTGTTGGCATCCTGAAAGAGTAAACTTTCACTATGTGAAGATAACAGGAACTTTAGCAACAAGATTTTAGTTAATTACAATTAATAACCACCTGAGTGAAGTTTTCATTACACAAATGCCGAAGAATGCTGAAGAGAGAATTCAGAAATTAGCAGTTTGTATTCCTTTACATGTGAATTCTTATGCATCTTCATTGTATTTTTATCTGTTTTGAGCTACAGTAAATTAATGCCTTCTTGTATAGTGAAGGCGTGGAAAGAATATGATGAGAGAACTGACTGTTGCATTCTTTCTCTTTTAGGGGATGTCTTCATGCTTCAAACAAAAGAGAAAAGGAATCCCCTTATATATGCAGTTTTCTCAACATCAAGGTATAGCCCACTAATGACTCACTCCTGGGATTTATTTGTATATTATGCTTGCTTTATGTGATATACAACAACTGCTGCAGAGTGGGGGGTTTGATAATGGGGGCTGCATTTATACTCATTTTAAACACAAATGTAAGGACAGATAGCAAGACCTCTCCAGTTCCTATATGGAATGTCTCACTTTATTCTCCCTCTCAGTAGTGATTTGTATTGCCAGTGGTGGTGATTTGCCATTAGACAAGCTGGCATGAAGTCATGGACATAAATTTGCTTCATTACATAAAAAGTATCATTACAATGTGCCCCTTTTACTGCCAAAGGGGGTAATACTTTGGTCTCCTTTCCCCTTTCTCATAATACTTTCTGTTTAGAGTTCATTGTATTTCATACCAGGTGACAATACATGTGTCCTCAAAAGTTGCAGAGGTAACTAACAAATTGTTTCTGATGCATGTTACTGAGCCTCTGTGAGGTATACTAGTCTTCCGTGAAGCCGCTGAGGCCAGCCTAGTAGGCTGCCTAACACATACTGCGTGCTGGTAAGGTCTTCAGTACCTCGCCATCCAAGAGCCTACACTCTGGAAGAAATCCTTCTGGAATGGCATAGGAAAGCAACTGTTAGTCTGGTAATATTGTAGTTTCAGTTACTGGGACAAAGCAGTGGAAGTTCCATTTCTTGAAAGTAAAGAGAGAGAGAGTCCCTCTTCATGAGTATTTAAGTCAGGTGTAAAAATCCTGCATTTCCCTCTACTTTATACTTAAAATGGTTTGAATTTAAATGGATTAATTGCATAATTTTGTTTGAATTTACCCTTTTTAGTTGATTTTTTTAATGCTTTGCTGCACAGTATTTTCATAAAATAGAACACGTTCCATGATTACTAGGTGTTCTGTAATTAAATTTGGCGTGTAGGGACTATTTTATTGAGATAGTTGCTCAGTTTCTTTGACTTGTTTGCTGTTTCAGTCCTTTACATTGCCTAGTATGAGAAAGTATGACAGCTTTCATAAAGTTATCTCATATCACAGATTGTTTTAAAGCACTGCTGGTTTTACTTCTGTTTCAGATGCCAGTAGGATAGTCCAGGATTTAGCACACCTTCTGAGGGGTGCTCTCTACAGACCTACTGAATTTCTATCTAGCAATATAAATAGCTCCCTTCCTCTAGAAAAAAAAATGTCATGATTTGTGACACATTGCATATGCATGCTGAGTTTTTTTTTTTTTTCTTTTTTGCAACCCAAGTGTGCCTCCAGCTAACCATCAGCTTTTGATCCAACTATTCCAGTCCTATGTGCCTAGTACTAACTCCTAACTGTTCCAGTCATATGTGCCTAGTACTAACTCCTAACTGTTCCAGTCCTATGTGTCTGGTACTAACCCATCGGTTGGATTACCCTTGAAAGTGGGAAATGGATCGGGGAACAAGAGGAATACCTGCTGGTATCCTCCCAGAAGATAGAGCGGGAAGGGTAAGTGGAGACCAATGTCTGAGAGGTGGAGCAGAACTATGCATTGTCAGTCTCATATATGGTTTCTTGCATACCAGGCCTGCTAATTACCCTAGCCCCAGCATGTTGTCTCCATTTTGTAGACTGGGTCAAGCAATGAAGAGTGGCCTCTGAGAAATTGCCTACACCAAGCCATGTGGAGATTGAACATCCTTAGCCTTTCCACATGTCCATCCTGGCAATCCTTCCAAGCCAGGGCCTCCTCCAGGACATGAAGCATGATCCACCCCAGGATAAGTCTGCTCATCCTCCCTGCCAGCTCCATTAGATGTCAAAGCTGCTAACTGAACTTGGGTTGCATGGGTTATAGTCAAAGCTATTTATCCAGAATGTTTTAAAGTATTTAACCATCTGCCTCATTTTGTCCACATGAGTATATGCATATCTTTTTATTATTTTCTGTTTTCCTCGTAGGGTTTGTGGAATAGAACTTTCCACATCCTTGTAGTCTACTTAACAGTATCAGTATGCCTTCCATTTTGCAGACAAACCGTGATGTCACAGTAAAATGGGACTGGCTTGTGTCTCTAATTTTCACACTTAAAAGTAAAACAAACAGTTTATACCTCTTTCAGTCTGGTCATTTTCTGCACTTCTATTAGTCTCCTTTACAAGCATCATAGTATTCCAGAATACCTTGCACTACTCCATTTTGTTTACCTCCTTCCTTTTGTACAGACTTTCAGTTAGATCACACAGAAGTTATGATGGATGAGAATATACCAATAGGTCTGGTGTATTTGGTAGTGAATACAAGTAGCCCTTCTACATGGTTGTCATCCCAAAAGCATCCTTAAGAAGCATTTTGCTATTTGGCCCTCCATTTTGGTCTCACCCATATAACAGTGATCTAAACTGGCATGACCATAGCATTAACACAGCACATACTGCAGTCTGGAAAAATGGCGAGCTTCCTGTCCCAGAGGTGACCTTTGTGAAATCCTTCAGGTGAGCCAGAAGTGAAGGCCACATAACTACTACTTAAACCATCCATTAGCCTCTGCTTTTTCCATGGAGATAAGGATTGTCTCCCAAATGTCGTTTACTATGATGTGATATACAGCTCTGCCATTGCACCAGTTTTTTTTTTTTCCTGTATCGCTTTTTGAAGTTGGCCATATGTTATGCAATGGAGGCAGCAGTAATTCTGATGTTTTATATGTAGCTGGTACTGTCCCTCATTTATTACATAAATACCATCAACTACTAAGTTAGGCAACCATTTACTTACTCTATCTTCTGTTTCTGTGAGTTGTCATAGTGAGGCCTACTGTATGACAAGTACCTTGTAATATGGTCAGAATGTTTCTTTAATACTTGAATGATTCTGTTTCAGTGCCGTTTTCAAGGGCTCCGCTGTCTGTATGTACACAATGAATGATATTAGGAGAGCATTTCTTGGACCATTTGCTCACAAGCAGGGACCAAATTATCAATGGATTCCATATCAAGGAAAAGTCCCTTACCCTCGCCCTGGAACAGTAAGTTTATGCTTAGACATAGATAATCTAAAAAATGCTACAATTTATTCTTGTTTTTAGGAGAAAAAGTATCTTTTAACCTATGTAAAATCTGTTTAACAGCTACTGCTTACTGTAGTTATACATTTAGAAATGCAATATGGCATTTGAACTTGTCCATAATGTGTGATTAATATATTATGGGGATGTGTTTGATAACTATATCTAAGGCTGCAGGTTGGGGTATATTAGCCCACTCAAGGAAACAAACTGTCAACAAGCTCGTTCATAGCTTTCATAACTATTTATCATTTTGAAAGTGCAAATTTCCCATTCTGAAGTTGCTACAGAAAGGGGAAAGGTATATTCTTCCTTTCTGTGACAAAAAAAAAATATATATATATATATATATATATATATATATATATATCGATTATAAGTAATTTTGGATAGTTGTATTTTCTTAGTTTTTTTATCATAGTATCTACACTTTGGATAACACATTCACCTTTATTAGGAGTGCCATGATAAAGAGAGAGACAACTGGGAAAAGAGAGAGCCATAACAGGAACATAGTCAGCCATCACAGTCAGAAGTGTCAGCAGGGGCTCATTGAGGGACCATCTATGCATCACTGACTGGCATTGGAAAAACTCTTCTCTCCTATATAACATCCCCTTATTAATGCAACAATAGCTAGTGATTTTCTTAGTTCATAAGGGTTTTTGTTTCGACACATTGGAAATAATTGTTCCCTGATTTTCTTTTACTTATAGTGCCTTTCATCATAGGAGTTTAATTCCTGTTCCGACCCCCCCATTAACCATTTCAGCCTCTTGTCTAATTAGTGCACAAGGTCCAAAAAAACGTAACTTTAGTGGCCATTGTCCCCTTCCTTTTTAAAGAAAGAAGCTCATTAACACATTGAAGCTTTAGTCCTCTGAGCTAAACACCAGAGTGTTTAAATCATCTTCATACAAAATCCTGAATCGTACTGCAATCATAAGTGATTTTAGTAGAATCTGGCACAGTGGTCAAAATATCTTAGAAAGTGGTTCCATGTTGCACAGCAAAGACCTTGTCTCTCATGCAGTAGTAACACAAGGTCCTGTGGTGTTCATTTCAGTGGAGGCATGCATAAAATTTGACTCAGTGTTCATTATGGAAATTTTGGAGCCCCAACCTTTTATTGTCACTTCACTTTCCAGGCTTCGTTAATGTGCTGGGTGGATATCTGCCTCCAACAATTCCTTCTGCTTACAACTTCTAAAAGATAAAATAACATATTTATTGTTTCCAATGGATGATTTTTCAGCTCCCACTGAAGTGATATTTATGATATTTCCTGACAGGTTTAAGACTGCAAAATCTGGCTGATTGCATTTTCTCCTGAAAAAACAATAGTATCTTTAAGGCAAAACATCAGTATAGCAAGCAGTCGTGCCAAACATTTATACTTTAAGTACCTGATCTCCATCCAAAATGTATGTCTTCTATAGGCAGCAAGAAGACCATGCAAGATCAGCCAAGAGATTAAATTTAAATTTCAAAATTCATGCTCCTAGATTGAACATTTTTCCTTTTTTTGCAGTTTGTGTTAAAGTATGTAACAAGTTAGTTTTTCCCGAATTGGTAGAGACTAAATGCAAAAAATATCTAAAACTAAGAATACACAAGAACATAGCTGTAGCAGGTTCAGGTCCATGCACTCCACTCACAGAAACAGAATGGAAATGCATCAAAAATACCTTGGATTAACCATAAACCCCTCATATCTTCTCCAAGCATACCGATGGGGTTGTCAGTAAAACCCTCATTTAACTCAACCTGTGCTACAGGATTGCCCATATGCTATCACCAACTGCTCATCTTGCCCTGGCCAGAAACATACTTACCCTTAAACTGAATATGGCCTTCCTATATCATCCTTACATTCCAGCTCCGACTACTGTTAATAAGGTGTGCCAGTCTGTTTTACTTGCTGATCCCCACAGCAATCACTGTGACTTACTTAAAAGCTTTAAATGGTTACCTAGGAATAGCAGAGACACTCTTCTTTTTAGCTCCCATATTTTCATAATCATAATGCAGGGCCTGTGTCCTCCCTTGATATTAAAGCTACAAATAAGGGGGCAAACTTACACCCTTAGGTTCTTGATTGGATATTGACTATGTAGATCTTATTTGGCATTTTACTTACATTTGAATTTAGCGCAAGTATACAAAACAGTATTTTTTTCTCTTAGAACTAAGCCAGAGGCAAGTCGGGGGGGGTCTATGTTCACTATACAAACCAGTCAAGAGATAAACCCAGATGACTGGATATTTATTATGTAATATTTTTACATCTACAACACTATTAATTTGACTGACCAAAATGTTTACTTTCTCTGTAACTGGCTTGGCTTGATATTAGCTGTGAGCTGCACAAGCTGAAGGAGTGTTGTATTCAAGCTGATAAAGCAAGATGCGTCAATAGTGTTACATTGGATGTAGGTCACCACATACAAACAGCAGCCTGCTGAGAGAAATCACCTGAGTTAAAAAGGACTTACTTTTAATGAAATAAATGAACTTCCATGCAAATATTTATGTTATTAAAAGTAAGTTCTTTTGTGACCTGTCTGGAGAGATAAGGTACTTATACTGTCAGGAACACACTCAGGAAGTGGGTAGGGTTAGCCTGAGAGGGTAGTGAAATTTCTGGAGGCCTGCTGTTTTCTCAGAGCAAATGTGAGGGGGACCCACTGCATTAGAATCTGTTTGTAAAGTATGGCATTGAGTATAAATATATCATACCACAGCATGGTGCACAAGTCGAGAGTGGAGAGAAGACATGGCCACCCGGATATGACACTCAATTTTAAGTAAGATTCAGCATGCTATAAAATAATACTTGAATGGCTCTCAGGGTGTGCATGACAGCAAATAAAAAATGGTAAGCAAACTCTTTATCACACAACAGGAAATATAATTTGAAAATATAATAACATTTCATCTTCACAATAGTCAATGAGCTCTTACTAGGGAAACTAATAAATGTTTGAATAATTTGGCATGCTGTTTGATTACTGCTTAATATCCTTTGGTATTTACTTTATCATCCAGAAGTAGTAATAGTAATGATCAAATTAGACTATGATTATGGCATCATGGTGCTGAGATGGCATCGCCACGCCATAAAAATATCACTGCCAATCAATCTGCAGACCTGTGACCTACTGTGATGACTCTAAGCCGAAAGACATTGCTTTATTGTGATAATCTGGCTCATGTAGTTTTTCCATTCCTCTACCCATGGAGTAAACAGTAGCTTATGCCATTCCACAGCTTAATTGAATTTCATTATACCTGTCCTCTATACTCTTAAATGCATACATGTCTGATTCTGATACTTCTTCATGAAGGCTGGTCCAGAAAATAGTTTCCCTTTCTGTGAAGTCATGCTTATTCATATCTCATATGAGTGGTCCACCTAGTATCTTTAGTTTGTGTCCTCTTGTTCTTACATATATTTTCCTTTCCTTTTTTTGGATACTTTTTGGATTCCCCTGAGGTGATTAAATGTGTGTGCCTGCCCTTTCTGTAGTAGCACAACTATAGGAATAGCAGGGAGTACATTATCATCTGTGGAGTACTAATAAATTATGTCTGCAAGGGAAAGCATATAGCTTTAATTTAATCATATATTTTACAGAAATATGGGCAAAGGTCTATTCTCTGGTGCACTTCTTGTAGACCTCAGATAACCTTGGTTACAGCAGACCACACTGTACTACTTAGGGAGCTGAGAACATCAGATCAGCAAGTACTACCGGGATCAAGTTTACCTCCTGGTATGCTCAATCATAGTTCAAGCATTTGTTTCTGTCCTAGAGAAACAGTGTTATCTGGACAGTTTCAAAACTTTGTCCAGAGGCTGTTACTTTTCTTCCAAATTGGTGCCATTGGAAAACCTTTATATAACATTTCACACCATACACACAACAGCTGATCTTTATAAAGCCACTCCAGCCATACTGTTGTGAGCCAGAAGACTGGAAATAGCTTGTTTCATTTGCAGTGGCTGTCCTTTTAAGATGCAGTGATTTTCAGAAAAGTAAGGCCATCTGGGATTGTTGCTAAACCACAGTAGGTCCATCTAAATTGAACATTGGCACCGTTTTGAACTTGCAGCATCCCCTTGAAATACACATCAATGCCACACTGTTCTTCAAAGTATATATTAAGCACCTGCAGGTCAGAGCTAGTGAATAACTTGGATCATGCAAAAATGTTTCCCAATTTAATTCAACATAGGCTAAAAATGCTATTGAAAAAAATTGTACTGGAACTGAAGGCAAACAGCAAGAATCATACAATAAGAGCTTCACAATTATGCTCCTTTTCCATTAGAATTAGCATCCCCGCATTACCCTTAAAAGAGCTAAACTGTTGCTTATTTTGCACTCAGTACAGTAATGCACACAGTGCCCTTCATGGATTTTTTCCCCTGAGTTGGATATTAGATTTAAAAAGAACTGGCTTCCTTCACTGGAATCCTTAAAACTCACTACAATCTAATTGAATGGTAATCCCAACCAACAGCTGGCAGCTAGTGAAAAAGAATTTTCAATTGAGGGTCCTGTGCTGTGGGATTCTTTCTGTAATTGTGGTTTATCTCCATTACATCAGAATTCCACAAAACCAACAAATATGTTTAGTACATTTGCTTGCAGACACTACTGAACAGGCAGAATATAACTAAAACCAGTCCTTCTCTGTAAGTTATCAGTAATGTCTATACCCCATTTTAACTGTGCAGCAATTACAAGGTCCCTTATTTGTAAGGAAGTGCATTCAGGTACTTTCGCACTGCCTGATTTATATATTTTACTGATATCTGAAAAAAAACAGATCCTTTCAAGATGTAAACTGATGAACCTTGCAATTAATGTGAAAGTGATCTCACAAACTTCTCTCAATGTGGCTATGTACACCTTTATCACTATACTTAAATGCATACAACAGTTTGTGTACATACTTGTTTATTATGATTGCCATACTTAGCATACATACATGCATAGATGCATGCATATGCGCATATACACACATATATATATATATATATATATATATATATATATGTACATATATATCTATGTCTATCTATCTGTCTATATATGGGGATATACATATACCATTTTGTGTGTGTTCAACAACTAATCTGTTGATGCCATTTGGTCTGTGTATCAACTAATAGAAGATGTCATGTGAGATCAGTGTAATAGCAGGGATAGGAAATATGCCTCCCCACCATTGTGTGATCTCCAAGTTGTAATATATCTTTAAGTAGCAGGAGATGGGGGTTGCAGCTGTTTTTTCATTCCATTTTCTGAGTTAATGGGTCAGAGCATGCATATCTTGGATTTCAACATTTTGTGTTTTGCTAACGTTTTTGGCAATATGAGCTGTGTTATTTGTAAGACCAGTTATCTTACATATATTCAAATATAGCAGCAAAAAACAAAATATATATATACATTTGTGTGAGTACATATATGAGTATATACGTATTTGTCAAGTCTTTGGTATGTATGTCCAGAAGGTCAAAGCAAATGTTAATGGTTT
>NC_056739.1:1653680652-1653838152 GCF_019279795.1 Protopterus annectens | reverse complement strand
ATAGTGAGACATTTTGTTATGAGCTCCTTGTAGGTTAAACAATCTTAGACTGTATAGCTACTAGGCATTTGTCGGTTAGGAGAACCTTATATATGGAGAAGTAAGAGAATGTATATAGAGGAAAGAATAGTATAATAGATATTAAAGACAGAATATTAGGTTCTGGTGGGGAAGGGATAGATTTTCTTTGGTATAAAAGAAACCTTATTAGTGGAAATTGGCGAAGATAGTGCAAGGTAGAAAGGGGGGGGTTATGTTGAAGCATGACAGGGGCATTCCCATTTGGAAGATAGCTGAAAGAGTAGCTACGATTTGAAATAAATATGGTTAGGTAGGTTGCGCAGGAGAAGTGGGAGAGAGTTCCACTTTTTTGCTAAGGAGTAGGAGAGTAGAAGATGGCCAGCAGACCATGCTTGTTTGTAGATCTGAAGAAGATTTTGGTTTCTGGATTGGAGTGGGCGGTTGGGTATGTAGGGTTTTAATGAGGCAGCGAGGAATGGGCAGTTGGTAGGTCTATAGATGAACTTGTGCGCAGTGGTGAGTTGTAGACAACTGAAGTAGTTGAGTAGTTCAAGCCAGTTTAGGGTGCAGAGGGAGTGGCAGTGGTGGGACAGTTTTTTTGAGTTATTTGCAAATTTGGAGATCTTGTGGGGGCTAGTGTCTGGCAGGTAGAGGGGCTGAGGAAGAGGTTGTGCCTATAGAGGAGACATATCTTTTGGTGGGTTTTCTTGATTGTGGAGTGGATGTGTGTATCAAATTTAAGTTCTTCATCTATGATGATGCCGAGAAGCTTGATGTTGGCAACGATTTCAAGGGGGGTGTTGCTTTGGGTCTGTATGGAGATAGAGGTATTATCAATGGTGGAGTTTTTGGTGGGGAAAAATAATTAGCTTGGTTTTATTTGTTTTTAGAGCTAAATGGTTGGACTGCATCCAAGTTTCTGTTTTAGAGAAAGCTATTTGGGTTTTGGTTTGTAGCTCAGAGGGAGAGAAGGCTGAGCAGACGATAGTCGACTCAAGTGTATTATTTAACTGCAAAATGTCTTCTGTAACTTGTTTTTGTATTGTTGCTTATTGTCTTGGAGTTGATTTCTGCAGGACTCCATTGAAAATGGAACATCCAAGCTGGGCATTTCTTAACTAATGTAATAAAATCCATGCATAAAAAATATTAACTTTATTATTTATTGTATTTTTGTATTACATACAGTTCATGTGACACTGTTTCCCGCCTGAAAGATGTTCACATGTATTTTTTTGTCTTCTTAGCTTTTTAACCTGTTATATAGACCATTTGTTTATTTATCTGCTAGTATCTGCTTTTGAAGATGAGTGTGTGTATTCACACATAATTTCATGTAACTACTTCATTTTGTGCATCTCTCTACAGTGTCCTAGTAAAACGTTTGGAACACTTGAATCCACCAAAGAATTTCCTGATGATGTTTTACAGTTTGCCAGAAACCATCCATTGATGTATAATCCTGTTTATCCAGTGAACCAACGGCCTATTCTAATTCAGACCAATGCAGATTATACCTTCACACAGATTGCTGTGGACAGGGTGCCTGCTGCAGATGGACAGTATGATGTAATGTTTATAGGAACAGGTATGCCTTTCTATATTTGTAACCCCCTGATAAAATATTTAAAAACCTTTTTGGGTGGGGGGTATAAACTTAGTTTTAAAATGTCACTTTATTCTATCATTTTGTTTTTTTGAAAGTCACTCTGCAGTTAGTTATTAAATATGGCAAGAGTAGGGCTGGACTTCGTAGACAGTCTAATATTCAAGAAAACACTTTGTGGAGTGGCACATAACTTTGAAGACATCTATTACACATTGCATTTGAAATCCCACACCCTTTGCCTGAGCACTGTGCAGTGTCTATGAATCCACAGTTTCAATTCTGTATGATACTGGAAGTCAATAGTTACGATAATCCTTTCATTTTACAATTATGTGTGGCAAAATTAGTAGGATCACTGCTGCTGCCTTACTCTAATATTATGATATGTATTCTGCTGTAATGTGACATCCAGATTGTTGGTGTTATTTCACTGGAGCCATCAAGTAGCTGAGGAGGAACCTTCATGATATAGGTGGTATCATGGCTGCAGAAGGAAACTGTAGTAGCTGTTGTCATGACCAATGTTTATTTCTTTAAAGCACTTTAGCCACCATTTTTTTAAGAGAAATATGCATGAAAGTACAAGTCAGCATGTTAACCATTCCAAGTAACTATGGTAAAACCATTCCCTTAAGCCATATTATTTACCATAAATAAAGCTAAAAGACATATTTAGTTTAGACTATGCAATAAATAATTGAAAGGGAAAATGTGAAATGTTGATTTTTCTTCAAAACAATGTTAACAGAATTTGTTAAGGAGAGCTTTTGCAACTTGTCATCTCATCATAACATGAATATTTGTTTACATGATACTTCATTTAAAAATATAAGGAGTTTGGATATAATTTGTTGTGGAAGTATTTGGACTTGCTAGGTAGTGATCTAACTTTAAATCAGTGTACTCATTCAGGGTACACTTGAACTTAGCCAAAAGGCCAATAAGCATATTTACAATAAACATATTAGTTCTTTTTGCTTTGTTTCTTCTTACAATAGCCATAATATCATTTTTTTTTTAGTACGAAGCTCTTCACTACCTGTTGTGCAAAATCAATTGAAGCTGCTACCTATGTCCACAGGCATCTTCAAGTTCTGTAGGTGTCTAATCTGTAGACATTTGGATTTAACAATGGAAACATCAGCCATGTTAAATATAACCTGGATGTTTTTCTCCTTCTGATTTTGATGGAGTAATTTATAAGTAGTTAATAGTATTAACTCTGGTTGTGACTTACACAATATTGGTAGCGCTATTGTAGCATTTAAAATATGTATATGGGAATGCTTAATGACACCATGTTCAGCTCACAGGAAAACATTTTCTAAATGCACAAATACGTTTATAGGTTCATAGGTTAACATCAGTTCCAGAGGAATGTTTGCAGTCTAGCCACATGATCCCAAATTGTGAATAAACATAGACATGAATAATTATTACCCAGCTAAAGTTCTCCACACTGAGAGCTTGAGAAACAGACCTGGGGAGTATTTAATATTAATCTTCAAGCTCTTTCAGTGACGACTTGAGGAACCACTTTGGCATATTTATCCTTGCCCATCTATTCACCCAAGTTGCACAAAGAGGTTCAGGGAGCTACTTTATTTTATGTCCAAGGCAAATGTTTTCCATAAAGGAGGAATGTGCTGAGAGAAATATTTATCTCACCAGCCATTCCTACTTATATTTTGGTGGAAATTGAGATGTCTTGAGTGGGTTTTTAGGGTATTTGTTTTGTAAATTTGCAGGGGGGGGTCACATATGACTGGATCCTTTGAATGAATAAATATGGACCATGCAGGTGTCCCCTCTCAAGAGTCTGTAGGAAACAGAAAAGAGAACAAATGTTGTGTGGTGAATGGTGTAACTTAAGGAAGACATGCCTTTGATTGTCTTGGTAGGGAAACACTAAGATATCTCAAGCAGAATAATATGCTTAGACAAGTACAAACCAAAGGTGGTGTGATACTGTATCATGGGCTTGATGAAGGACGAGTAGAGAGGGGTCATAACTTCCCTGGGCCTTGAAGACATACCTGTGATGATAGGTCTAGCTATATAAAAAAAATGACAGCACCCTATGGGGCAGCATCTACTTCAGCTCAGCAAGGGAATGTGTACTGTTTATCCCATTCCATGTCTAAATTAAATGAAAAAACTAAATCAGGGAGAATTGCTAACAGTAAGTTAATTTATAGCAGAGAGACTATTCTGGAAATTTGATCCTCTAGCTTGCTGTGTAACAGGTTTGCTGAGCTTCTGTCTGTGGGGCCTGTGAGGCCTACAGCACTTCTCAAGTTACAGGAGCTGGGAATCTGACTCAGACATAGAAAAAAATACCTAGTATGTACAGAAATGATGTTACTGGATTTAGTAAGAGAAACAAATGCAAGAGGTGTGAGAGAACATGCAAAAGAGGATCTAGGGCTGGAATCACTGCAGATCCATACAGGCCTGCACTCCCATCCATCCTGCTGGCAAATGTTCGATCACTGGAGAGCAACACAGACTATATAAAGCTGGAATTATCTACTCAAAACAAGGTGAGGAAATTCTGTGTGCTTATTTTTACTGAGACTTGGCTGAACTCTTAACATTAATGTCAATGCAGTCCATGTGGAGGAGCTGTCACTTTTTAGAGCAGGCAAAATACATTCTCATGCAAGTAAGTGTTCACTGCAAAAAGTGTTAAAATGTGTTTCTAATTATGTGCAGTATTAGTCTGTCCACCTGCATGTCCGTGATGTAATAGCTAGGTGTTATATGTGTAAATGTCTGTGAAAATAAGTCTATAACAAAAAATGTTTGACTTCAACAATTGGCTTAGTTTCTGGTGTCTTTATAAGGGGATCCAGTACAGTCTGCATGGGATAACCTGGTTGACAGGCCACAATGCTTTGCCAGAGATGGCCTCCACATGTCACCCCTAGGGTTACGGATCTTGGCCAAAGCTCTTGCCTCTCCCATTATGCCTTTTTTAGGCAATGTCCCAAAGACAAATCTTCCAACATAATCTGTCAAAAAGCAAATTGAAGGTCATGCTGCTCAATGCTAGGAGCCTTAATCTGAAAATGCACTCACTGGAGGCTCTCCTCACACTGGAAGATGCCGATGTATGTGCAGTCATGGGAACTTGGTTCACGACTGCAGAGAGAACCCCTACCTTACCATGCTATACCTCATTCCATACTTTTTGACCTCAAAATGAGGTCAGAAAGACTAAGGATGGTGGAGTCTCTATCTTCATTAAATACAGGGACACCTCCAGACTGGTTTACCAACATGATGCACTGGAATTACTCCAGGTGCAGCTGACAGTTGGCAACTCACCTATCCAAGTTGTAGCCAGCTATAGTTGTAGCCAGCTATAGACCCCCTTTCATGTCTCAAGACACCCAGATCTCCTACCTGGACCTACATGACTCCATCAAGGTACATACTAACTCTCTGATCCTTGGTGACTTCAACTACCCCACCATAGACTGGGTAAACTATTCCTGCACTAATGCACTCACCCAATGATTCCTTGACTTCATCAATTCTAATGCACTAGATCAGCTGGTTTTAAAACCCACAAGGGGTGATAACGTACTGGACTTGGTTCTCACCAACATGGGCGACCGCTGCACCACTCCCATAGTATGTTCTTCCCTGGTGAGAACAGATCATTGGTCTGTCTCATTCAAAGTTTCTATCCCACCCAACCCCTCCCCAGCCATAACCAGGCTAAAAGTGTCTCAAAAGCTGACTAAAACCTCCTTAGGGAAGGTATTACCAGCTTCATGCCACAGCCCCCCCCCCCCCAGATAATCATACAACTATGTTGAACAGTACTCCATTGCAGTATTCAAGCACCTGTACAACTGCATGAACTCAGCCATACCCAACAAAACTAAAATCTGCTCCTCAAAGAAACACAAACCTGTCTGGTGGACATCCTGTATCAACAGGCTTTACAACAAAAGGAAGAAACCGTTGTCCAAGGGTAAAAAGGAACAAATTCCAAATCAGAAAAACTCCCTCCACTGCCTCATCAAGCAAATTAGATCGCTAGTGAAAACCTCCAAAGCCAATTATGAGTTGAAACTAGCTTCCAAAACAAAGGGAAACCACAAGTCCTTCTTCAGTTACATTAGGAACCTCCATGGCAAAGCCCAAGTTTGTTCTGAACTAGTACTTAATGCACCATTTGCACTGATCCTGCTGACTTTGCCAACCTGCTGGCTGATAGGTTCAGTGCAAACTGCACCTCCTTATCACCCTCCCAAAGGCCCACTCGACAGCTCCAATACTTGTCCCACACCTGACATCTCTGTAGATCAAGTGTTAAAGGCCCTATCCAAGGCAAAGAACACAGCTTCCATGGGACCTGCTAGTATCCCAGGCTGTATTCTGCACTATTTCCAGCAAGAACTAGCTTTGCCAATGAGCACCCTATTCAACCACAGCCTAACTACAGACTTCATTCCAACAGAGTGAATAACTGCCATTGCCATCCCTTTGCACAAAGGTGATGCCACTACTGACCCAGAAAACTATCGGCCTATCAGCTTGACAGGTCTGATCTGTAAAGTCATGGAGCGTATTATCATGTTTCTCATAAACAAGGACATAGGCAATCTCCAAGCACTCAACCCCACCCATTTTGGATTTGTCAAGGGCAGATATTGCCAATTGAACATACTTAACTGCTTTGAGACTGTCACCAAGGCCCTGAATGAGGGAACATCAATACATACATCTTGCCTTGACCTGGCCAAAGTAAGCTGTATGTGATGAGGGAAAGTCAATACATACAGCTTACCGTGACCTGGTCAAGGCCTTTGACACAATCCCCCACTCAGGCATCATCAAAAAGCTAACACAACTTGGTGTTAATCCCTATCTACTCAGATGGGTGGCCAAATGGCTCACAGATAGGACCCACAAGGTCAAAATAGGTGCTGCCACCTCCAATAGCAGACCTGTCACTAGTGGTGTTCCCCAGGGATCTGTTATGGGACCCCTACTGTTTTGCATGTACTGCTCAGAGGTCCAGGCAAAGACAAAGGGCCTGTGGCTGGCCAAGTTTGTGGATGACTGTAAGTTGGGTGCGGTTATTGACTCCCCAAATGATATTAACATACTGCAAGAAGGTCTCACAGCTGCAAATAACTGGTGCCAAAGTCACTGCCTTAAGTTAAACACAAAAAAAATGTATTATCGTACCACTCAGCAAAAACACAGCCCCTACTGATTACCACATCAATGGCAACCCCCTAAGCACACAATCTGTGGTGAGAGACCTGGGTACTCAGGGTGACAAAAATCTCACATTCGACCATCATGTGGTGGTGGTGGTCAGAAAAGCCTTTTACTTGGTTCATCTTATAAGTAAAGGGATTGCATCCAGAAAAAAATGAGGTTATTACCTCTCTGTACTCCTCCCTTATTAGACCTATGATTGAGTATAATGCCCTGTTTGGTATGTACCTCTCCAACTACCTGCACCAACTGGAAATGCCACAGAAATACCTCACAAAGAGAATCCATGGCCTCCAACACCTATCCTATGAGGACAGGCTTAAATCACTGTCACTCTACTCAGTATCATACAGATTGCTCAGAGGTGATCTGTGTCTCACCTACAAGGCAATATCAGACCCTTCCCTGCTAGAGATGCTCCATATCCATAAGTCTAACTACTCACCCATTACCCACTCAATAGGCCTAAATCTAATATGCAGCAGCAACAAAACCTGCTGGAGAGACAGATTTGTCTCCCAGAGGCTGCCTCGTCTCTTCCCATACATGTCAAACAAAGTACCTCACTGGCCCTCTTCAAATGCAAACTTGATGGGTGGATGGGAAACCATAAATTTGTTCCAGAGGTTCCACCTTTGTCCCTCATTGACAGGAGTGACAGGTGCTGACTGAGGATTCTTTTTTGGGAATTAACTCTTGGCTAGGCTTGTAAGGGCCCCAGGGCCATTATCCTAGTAACCTCCTATGATCCTATGATCCTATGTTGTCTGCACATTGAGTTTGGAGACATGGAATTTCATTTAGTTTTTGCACTTGTATGCTTTCTGAATAACAATAAGGTTTACTTTGACTTTTTGACTTTGACTTAAAAGGATTTCCAAATGACAGTGGATACATGGTGATCAAAAGATAGCTCATTATCAGCAACAAAATTGTCTGGGTTCCAGATGACTGATTTAGCTTTCAAGGGTGGAGGGCTGTCACCTCTGTGGCAGGTGAATATGGAACCTTGTTTGTGAAGGACACAATGCTTCATTTTTTGACATTTACTTTAAGGCCATGGTCTGGGCAGCATTTGTGACTGCACATTGATCTCTCCTGGGGAATCTGGAAGTCAAATGAGGAGCTTATGACCACGCTGAGATTGAAGTCATCCACAAACTTAGTCAGCCACAGGCCCATAGTGTCAGCCTTTACATCAGAAAATAAATATCGAAGAAAAGTGGTCCTATGACAGATCGCTGGGTACACCACTGGTAACAAATTTTTTATGAGTGTGTACACCAACAGTAATAAATTGGGCTCTGTCCATAAGCCAGTTAGATATACAGTAGGTAACATAGGGGATTACATTCAGTTTGATTTGCTTATTGATAATGTTAGAATGTGCAATTGTGTCATATGCCTTTGCTGGGGGTCTACTTTAATTAAACAAAAGCGGAATACGTCGAATATGAATCCGTCGACACGTAAACAGCAAAACGCAGAAACGTCAAACTCACTAAATAGCAAAATCAGAAATGTCAAATTGTCATAGTTGGCCCGTCTGTGGTATAGCTCCGTAAGATAAGTGTGCGATAGTTACGGACCTTAGGGTTAGGGTGCGGGTTAAGGTAAGTGCATAGATAGGTAATGTATGTAAGGGTAAGTGTAAGGTTTTGTTAAGTGTATATGTGTGGAATATTTACTTTGTGTGGGTATAATTCTGTAGGATAAGTGTGCGGTAGTTACGGACCTTAGGGTTAAGGAGGGGTTAAGGGTAGTGCATAGATAGTTGTGTATGTGGGGTTTAGTGTAGGGTTACAAGTGGGGTTTTGGTGCTTTAATTTAGGGTTAGTAGTAGGGTTTTGGTTAGTGTATGTATATTTTTTTGTTGTTGTGTTTGCGTAGGTAGTTATGTTATGGGTGGTAGGGTTGGCCGACTATTGCGGTTTCATTGTTTAAATTTAGGGGTTTTGCGTGTTCGATGTTATCACGTTTCGCTGTTTATGTATCGACAGATTCCTATTCAATGGATTCTGCTTTTGTTTAATTGAAGTAGACCCTTTGCTGGGACTAGGTAAACAATATGAACTGAGTTTCCTGCATCTAATGCATCAGTCACCTGTTTAAAGAAGTCCATTGTTTTCAGGAGGCAAGATCTTCCTTTAACAAACCCAATCTGTCTTCTGTCTACTTCTTGTATACTATGTCCTTGTTAATGGGTTCCATAGTGATGTTTTCCTTTCCTTTACAGATAAGACTGGTGAGGCTTCAGTTGTCTGCATCAGTAATTAATTCCACCTTGTACAGTGGTATAATTACAACAGTTCTCTGTACTTCTGGTATGAATTCAGTGGAGAGGCTGAAATTAAATAAGGTTAGCAGAAGTCTGTAAGACAGTGTCTGGTACAATTAGGCAACCTTGCACATTGTCAGGATGCATGGAGATAATGTTTTTAGCTTTGGACATAACACTCAGGACTTACTCAGAAATAATTAAAAGGGATGGCATGGACATGCTAATTTTTTGTGGAAAGTTATAAAAGATGCAAGAGTAAAGTTTGACGTAAATTTGTCAACCAATTATTTTGTCTGTCTCCTCAGATAAAGAGTATGTGTGTGTTGTTGTTATAAGTTAGCTCTGTGCAATGCTGAGCATTAGTTGTAAAGTTTCTGACATGGCTGAAGAAGAGTTTTTGGTTGTCCTTAGCATGGGTGGAAATGTTCAGTTCATACTTATTTGCATCTCAGTCCATTACTAACATTTTTGAGTTCTCCTCTAGATGACTGGGATTTAACTTTTCACAAAAAGAGTAAGAATTTTTTCTCTTATTGTATAGTTTGTTTTGTACATGGGTTCCACCACTGAGGTTTACTCCTGAAATTAATATTATAAGGACCAACACCTTGATGTATGTTTTGAGGTGGGCATAGAAATTATCTCCATCTGTGACAGGCATCATGCTTGATGGGGTCATCAAGACAAGGAGGGAGCTGAAATTAGATCAGGTCATCATTTAATTAGAGTAGATTTGCCTTAGCAAAGTCCCTAGAGACAAAAGAGTTTTGTGACAGATCCAGTTTTACCCTAATAATGAATCCGATATCTTTTGATTGTATTGTGGTGTCATTCTTGGCATTGGTATGATACTGATCAAGGCAAATTGCACACCAGGTTCTGATGCATATTCGGAAAGCTTCATCGTGTCCATCATCATATGATCTAACAGGGTGTGTCTCAAGTCATTCATCCAAATGCACAATCACTGGGGGCATATTTGTATCTAATACAAATGGACTTGAGGGCTTTAGTGACCTTAGTGACATTGCAGATTCTGACACCTGAGTGGCAGATAACCATCGTCTTGTGTTATCTTAGCCTAAGTGATGGATCTATGTGCCTGACTATGGAATCACATATGACCATGGCCTTGCTGTCTTAACAGCTTCTCCTTGCAAGAAGACTAACCTTCTGTAATTGTGTTAGATCATGCTGTATGCTGGTTTTGATCTGTTGATGAGGGGTTATGTGTAGGATTAAGGCTTGGGGGCCTTAGCTGATGCCTAGACCTATGAGGTCTAGGTGGCTTAGGCTAAGATTTTTTAATAGCATCAGATTATGACAGTTTTGTGTTGAAAATCTGGTAGTGTTCCATAGCTTTGTAAGGCAATGTTTTGCTCACTATGTGCAATTGGCTGTTTTAGGGCTGCCTCCAGTTTAGTTAAGTATTTACACCTCTCACAAATGTTAAAAGGGAAACACATATTGACACATTCATGAAGAGCAACTACTCTTTTCCATAATGGCATTGCAGTTCCCCTCTAATGGATCCATCTTAACAATGTCTAAAACATGAAACAAAAAAAAACAAGTGTGCCCTGGGGAATCAGTACTATGCTTTGCAAGAGAATTCCTGCTTAAGCAATTTCTAATCTCAGAATTGTTCTGGGCTATCCTTTTCAGCGTAGAAATTGAGTTTTTCCCCACATAACAAAAAAAAAAAAAAAAAAAACAGAACATTTGTTTGGAGCACTGGTCTCTGTACATAGCCTTCTCAGTGTTGCTATTCCCAGGCACTTTGCTGTTATACTTCTTCTCCAAGTTAGGCAAATGAAAAAAATCTCTGCTGCTCATACGTTCACAAAAGGTAGAGAAGGGGGGAGACATTTAAATGTATCAGGAATCTCCCTGCTGTCTTTGTTAACTGGTCCTTATAATTAAGATCTAATGCTCCTGCCTTTTTTAAAAATATAAGAAGGGCCAAGGCTGAGAATCTTGCTCACGAGTCTGTTACTAGACTGAATAGACGACTTGTCATGAATAACTTTTTTGATCTTGTAGGCATTTTTGCTGTAGGGGCCATACTTCTTTCTAACTTTTCTTTGGTTTGATCAGTGTGAAGAGACCCAAACACATGTAATAAGCTTCTCTGGGGTTAAAGTATGGATATGTCATCCCTTACTTTGAGGTCCTGAATAGGATCTAGAATGTGTCTAATAGTCGCATTTTCATATACCATCACAAAAAGCCTCTGTGGAGGTCATACAGGTGCTTAAAGAAATTACCCTATTCTTTAAACACTTGACCTATCCTCATTCCATGTGATTTTATTACATTCCTTGTGGTCATTTGTATGTGCATTCTGCTGATATGAAGAAGTAACTTAACCCAAGTAGCCTTGTGATATGTGTCATGGTGAAGTTCTTTTGACTGCAGATGCTTATACACATTGAGGTTCAGATAAATTATCTTGTGGAAGTCATAATATGTAGTAAATTTAAAAAAATAAGTCAGTTATCCAAGGTGAATAAATTTAGAGTGATCCTTCCAATATGCTAAAAATATTATCAATAAATCTCCAAAAGCACTTAATGATGCACTGGAACTCTACGATTTACACCTTTCACTCTCCCACTTACTCAAGACCAGGTGCCATAGCTGCTGCCACAGTAATTCCACATT
Organism: Protopterus annectens; assembly: GCF_019279795.1. Classification (NCBI taxonomy): domain Eukaryota; kingdom Metazoa; phylum Chordata; order Ceratodontiformes; family Protopteridae; genus Protopterus; species Protopterus annectens. Next base: position 1,653,826,333 of record NC_056739.1, on the reverse strand, counting down.
TTTGCCAAAAAAAGTTATTACTCAGCACCAGATGTAGTGGATTTGAAATAAGGATAATCTCACCTTGCAGGACAGTGTTTCCCTAACAATGGTATCTCTCATGGACAGTAATCATGTAGCATCACTGTGTAGAGTGCCTCTACATAAATATTCACCAAAAATGAATCCACGGAGAGAGGAACCATTTTAATTTTCCTCAGAAAATCACGAGTGTTCAGAATGAAAGCAGAAGCACACTAGGACAAGGTTTTATGTGATATTCCAAGAAAATAGTTCTTGGTTCAGATATACTACCTTACCCTAAAACAAATAATCTGCTGGGTGGGTCCTGAATATTTTAGGAGGCTAAGCAACTCCAAAAACTCTTGGCAACTTACAGAGAACAACTATTAAAAAGTCATGCTGTCTTCCATTAATAAGGTCATCCTCATAAAGTAGTTGTAAAGTGCCCAAAATGCTCATATGTGCAGCATCCACAGTCTCCCAAGTTAATTTTGTGATAAAAATCTATTACTGAGTACATCTTCAATCTTTCAGCTGTATTTCACTATGTCAGTAACAAATATTCCCCTTCCCTTGTCAATTTTCATAAACTGAAATGACTTATTTAAATGCTTATCTCTGAGTGCTTTAATTTCATTCCTGCTCATATTGTATAATGTCTTGTGGCAGAGTCTGTTCAGAATTCTTCTAATGTCTGACTCACATTCTGTGGATGTCTTATGAGGTTAAGCAGCTTCACTTATTTTTTGATAACACCTAGGTGTAAAATTTAGTTTAAGGAGGCTAGTTTATTACATGTTTTTCTCTTCTTCAAGTCAGACTCTGGTCTAATTACCAGTTTTAATTTTTGATATGTTAATTTACTTTGGTTTATTACTTTTTACTTCAGCTTATTTCTTCCAAATTTTATGTGTTTTAAGGTTCTTCTTAGTTTCTGATTTTTTTCCCTGTAATGTTTTTTTATCTGACTCTTCCATTTTAACTACTTGTTATTTTTTTTTTTGGTATGTAGAGTTCTGTGCTGTTTCTGATTCAGTCTGTGATATGCTGTCTGACTGGCTTTGATTGGTGTTTATTTTTATTATGTTCATTGTTTTATTTATTTTTGTTTTTATTTATTTATTATTTATGTTTTTTGTACTTTAGCTCCAGTTTTATGGTTATGTGCTGAAACATTGATTTCCACTTGCACTTTGACTACTGTTCTGAGATTGCTTTAGGCTTTCTGTCTAATTTGTACTGTTCATTTGTATCTGTTAGTTTTATTGTTATTTCTTTTTATTTTAATCATTTTTTTATGTATTGGCTCCTTCAGTCAGAATTTGTTCATCTGGGTATTTCCTTTTTTATGTATTTTTAGGATTCTGTTTTTAGTTTCTGAGCACAGTAATTACTTTTCTCCTTGTCTAGGGGGCATTATTTTACATTTTTGGGGGACATGTTTATATGTATGTATATATATATATATATATATATATATATATATATATATATATATATATATATATATATATATATGCGTATATAGATATGGGTCTACTTCAGATAGTTAAATGGCCATAACATTGACACACATATGGCAGAGACAAAAACATCCCCCCGGATTTTCAAAAGCTTGCAGGAGCTCAAGCAGGCAATATGTCTGCCGTGCGATCCAGGACAGCCCAGAGGGGCGTGCACGAACACTCCTGCACTAATCTTGCACGGACTAAGCCCTGGTATGCAAATCACCCCATTTGCAGGTGAAATCCATACAAATGAGGTGATTTTTGCAATCCAGAAAGCTCGCAAAATATCCGTGCAAGACTAGTGCAATCTGCATAAATGTACTCGGTTAGTAACCGAGTACATTTCTGCAAAATCAAAAACAGAGCTATGACAGCTCCAAATAAAGGTGGCATATGAAGTAGTAAGCATCCCAATGGCCAAGTATAAGGCCATTGGCATTGCAAACAAAACAAACAAAAACAAAAAACAACCTTTCTTTTTTTTACCCAATCTCGGCTGTTTAAGCATAGGGCAGCTGCGCGCAAATGGGATTGGGGGAAAATAATAAAATAAACCTAAAATAAGCATTCTAACTAAAATCAGTATTCTAGTTAAAATAATAGGAGCGAGTAACAAACTGAGCGATATCCAAGGAATAAGATGAAATACAGTTTTATTAGCACTTTTAGAGGGGTCGGTGCCTCTCCTTCTTCAGACAAAATATAAACCAATTAATCAACCTTATATAGTGAAACAAGTACGACTAATTAATCAATTAAATCAATAAAAACACATTGTCATTCTTTTAAAAGGGGAAATGTTGCTCCTATAAGAAAGTATGTGTGAAGCAATTTTAAAAAGACAACATCTTCTATAAAATTAAACAAAACTAAAAAGTATGTAATACCTATTGTTGAAAAATGTATGTGTATGCTATCCTGTATGCCAGTCGCATAACATTTTATTACAAATCAAACCAATAGATGAAATTTGTATGAGACAATTCAGATGTTTTGCATCATATAGGAATAAGACGTTGTAAATGCCTATAAATTTAGCATACAACCACCTTTAAGTAAAAGCCTATTAAAGAAATAAGATAAATGTTTTTGCTACCTACTCAGAATATACAAATACAAAACTTGTTGTGATAATAATGTATTGTGAATGACAACAGCCAATCAAATGATATCTGTTAAAAAGTATATTAACTATACCATATTCAAATAGCTACTTCTAGTGTGTATATAGTACAGTGTAACCGTAAAGAAACTTTTTAAATTATTAAGGTGGGTAAATATAAATATAAATACTCTAACATCTTGTGAATAAATAAATAAATATATATACAGAAACCTAATCCTATAATAAAACATTTTGTCATATATAACAAAGTAAAATAATTATAAATGTATTGATATAATATGTAATATTCTGGTGTCATATTAAAATATACATTAATCTTAGTGAAAGAAGAAGCAGACTACCTTCTTAGGGCTAAATACTTCAAAATACATTTTATAGAGACATACTCATTAAGGCCTGGGAACATGTGGGCCACTGTTCTAATTTGCCACATAATCTCATCTATTTCCAGTTGTAGTTGCCAGGGCCTCCCTCTTTCATCAATTAGTCTTTGTTGTAGTATAGTAAATTTGAACCTATGATCAGGATAGTCAATGGTGTGCCTAGCTAGGGCATTAGTTGTATCTTTTTTATGAATGGCATATTGGTGTTCATATATGCGCTGCTTGATCTTCCTTTCGGTTTTACCAATGTAAAATGCTGCACATTTATCACAACAAGCTGAATAGATGACGCCCTTAGTTTCACAATTATACTTGCCATTAACCTTATATGTTTTCTCTCTAATGGTAACCTTAGAATCAATGCTCAAGTGTCTACACTGTTGGCATAACCCACATCTAAACATTCCATGGTTCCTACCATATAGGTTATTCCTCTTTCTTTCCAATAAGACTTTAAGATTAGCTCCTTTTCTATAAGTTATTTTAGGCTTTTCTCCTAAAATTCTGAGGAGCCCACTATCCTCAATTATTAGAGACCAATTTTTGTTTAGCATATCCCTTATTCTAAGGTGGTCTAAAGAGTAAGTACAAAGGAAGCTAGTTTTAAAATTATATTCCCTGTTAATGACAGCCAAATTGTGTTGGTTGTCAATATTTTCAACAATTTGGTCTGTATTACTCTGCAAAAGGGGCTTAAAATGGCCTATATTTCGCTTATAAGTAACTTCCAAGACAATGTTAGCCACCATAGGTTCAGGGTAGCCTCTATTAATAAACATGGAGGCCAGAAGCTTACATTCCTCTGCAAAATCAGACTCATCAGATACCATTCTAGCTGCCCTTACCATCTGCCCTTTGACAACAGCTCTTTTCTGATGGTAGGGGTGGCTACTGGTAAAATGCAGGAAGGAATTGGAGTAAGTAGGTTTTCTGTAAATTGTGCTTTTATATCTGGAATTTATTGTGTCCTTAAACAGATTGATATCAAGAAAATTAATGTTGGTGTCATGTATACTGTAGGTAAATTCAAAAAAATCGGTCATTTGTGATATACTAGTGATGAATGTCGGAACTAAGGCTTTCGGTCCCTTCCAAATCAGGAACATGTCATCTTGGTATCTAGTATACCAAGCGACATGATCCTGGAATAAAACGTTGCTAAATAATAGGGTGTTCTCCCAATGGGCCATTATACAATTAGAGAAGCTACCTCCGCAGGGTGACCCCATTGCGACCCCAGTTCTCTGTAGGTATAACTGCCTGTCAAAGACTACATAGTTATTGGTTAAGACAATCTCCAGTAGGGTTTCTACCAAATAGTTTTCTCATCAATATGTCTTAATGTCAAAAAATCTCTTATCCATTCAAGTCCTAAGCCTTGAGGTATTACAGTGTATAAATCCTTTACATTGATTGTGAGAAAACAAAAGTCTTGTTGGAAATGCAGTTTACTTATATTGTTCAGAAAACTCCACGAGTCCTTACAAATCTGGGGCTCTTGTTCTACAAGGGGCCTTAGGATGCTGTCTATATATTTGGTGCATCTCTTATGGATTTTAGGTGTCCCAAACAAAGCTGGTATTCTAGGAGCAATCATAGTTAAATATTGATGCACATCAAAGTCACAAGTTCCTTCTAAAAAGAGATCATCCAGTATAGTTGTTATTCTTTTATAGGCTATTTTCAGTTCATTAATACTAGCTTGTGTGTGAACCCTAGTAGTAAGGTGTTTATTCATACTTTCAATATATGTATTCTGGTCCATAAAGACCAGCCCTCCCCCTTTATCAGGTTTCATAACCCTAATATTATACTCATGCAATAGGTTCAAAAATTCACGCTCATTTCTTGTGATGTTAATGCTAATGTTCCTTTTAGTATCTTTGTCATTAGTGATGGTTCTTAAGTCCATCTCACATATTTTTTCAAAGGAACTTAAACTTGTGTGTAAAGGTGGATTAAAAAGGCTTGAAACCCTGCGGGAATTAACTAAAGTGGACTTCCCCCCATTAGGGCATTCAAATTTAATTTACGCACAAATAATTTCAAGTCCATTATAGTTTTAACAATGTCCATGTTCATATCGGGGACAAAGGACAAACCTTTGGAGAAAAAGTCCACCACATCTTGCGTAATGGTTAAGACAGTATAGTTGTATATCTTAAAGTCCCCCCGGAACTGATGAGTATTTGAGGATCTTTAAGGTGGTATTTGGTCATCTCCTGCGTTGGTTCCGTCTGTTCCTCGGCTGACCCGGATTCCTGTTCGTCTTGCGGTTGGTGTATTGACCAGTCTGATTCCTCTGAAAACCCTGTTGGTTGCTAGTACTGGGCCAATTATTGTTGTTGTTTGAAGCCCCTTGCTGATGGGAGGAATGATTACTATTATGACCATTGCTATTATTATTATTGTTATTTAGTCTCTCACTCAGACGTAGAGGTTGTGGTTCCCCTGCATGAGTGTTGGATTCTCCATTTATGAAATTATTACTCTCATCTTGTAAACCATTGTCAATTTCAGAAAGGACGTCCTGATTACTTATGTTCTGTGTATTAAAAGGTGGACGGGGATATGCTCTATTATTTGCATATTCCTGTAGGTCTCTTGTAATTTTCTTCTTCTTGGTAACAAGTACCTTAGCCATAGTGGCCCCAATACTGGTAAAGATTCTGGCATACTCGTATTTGTAACGGGGAAATTCATTGTCTGTTTTAATGGCATGTTCTAAAACTTCAAGTTCCCCTTTCAAACAATTAATTTCACTTTTGTACGAACACCAATATGCCATTCATAAAAAAGATACAACTAATGCCCTAGCTAGGCACACCATTGACTATCCTGATCATAGGTTCAAATTTACTATACTACAACAAAGACTAATTGATGAAAGAGGGGGGCCCTGGCAACTAGAACTGGAAATAGATGCGATTATGTGGCAAATTAGAACAGCGGCCCACATGTTCCCAGGCCTTAATGAGTATGTCTCTATAAAATGTATTTTGAAGTATTTAGCCCCAAGAAGGTAGTCTGCTTCTTCTTTCACTAAGATTAACGTATATTTTAATATGACACCAGAATATTACATATTATATCAATACATTTATAATTATTTTACTTTGTTATATATGATAAAATGTTTTATTATAAGATTAGGTTTCTGTATATATATATATATATATATATATATATATATTTATTCACAAGATGTTAGAGTATTTATATTTATATTTACCCACCTTAATAATTTAAAAAGTTTCTTTATGGTTACAATGTACTATATACACACTAGAAGTAGCTATTTGCATATGGTATAGTTAATATACTTTTTAACAGATATCATTTGATTGGCTGTTGTCATTCACAATACATTATTATCACAACAAGTTTTGTATTTGTATATTCTGAGTAGGTAGCAAAAACATTTATCTTATTTCTTTAATAGGCTTTTATTTAAAGGTGGTTGTATGCTAAATTTATAGGCATTTGCAACCTCTTATTCCTATATGATGCAAAACATCTGAATTGTCTCATACAAATTTCAACTACTGGTTTGATTTGTAATAAAATGTTATGTGACTGGCATACAGGCTAGCATACACATACATTTTTCAACAATAGGTATTACATACTTTTTAGTTTTGTTTAATTTTATAGAAGATGTTTTTTTTTTAAAATTGCTTAGGTTCATAGGTTCATAGGTTCATACTAGGCTATCTGCCCAAGGGCATTTATAAGCCTAGCCCATAGTTATGTGGCTTTCGCCACCCCTTTAGTTTGAATAAAGACTATGCCTATCATTTTGCAGTGCCTCTGTCAAGCAGTGACACTGAAGTAATCCCTGGGGTATATCTGCAACCTCCCATCCATTAGTCAAGATTCCTCTTGAACAAGGCCAGAGAGGTGCTCTGCCTCACATGTACCGGGATTTTGTTCCACAGCATAGGGAGTCTCTGGGTGATGAATCTGTCCCTCCAGCACGTTCTATTTATAACCGTGTCAAGGTTTAAGTCTCCCGCCCTTGTGGTTCTGAGGGATCTAGATATTTTGAGGTGAAGCATATTCATCAAATCTGGGTTTGACATGGCCTTATATGTCAGGCACAGGTCACCTCTGAGCAAGCGGTATGAGACTGAATAGAGCTGGAGTTCTTTCAGTCGGGCAGCATAAGACATATTTTTGAGACCCTTTATCCTTTTGGTGAGGAACTTTTGGGGCCTTTCAAGCTGCAGCAGGTGTCTGGTCAGATACATTCCGAGCGGGCATTGTACTCAATCATAGGTCTAATGAGTGATGAGTACAGGGGGACGATGACCTCCCTTGATCTAGATGTGAATCCCTTCATGATCAGGTGGGTGATATAGAAGGTTTTCCTAACTACTTTAGCAACATGAGTGTCAAGCGAAGGCTACTGTCAACCTGGGTCCCCAGATCCCTGATGACTTTTTCTGTGCTCAGTGGATTGCCACCTATATGGTAGCTAGGGATAACCTTGTTTTTCCTGAAGGGTATGACTATGCATTTTTTGGCATTTAACTTCAGGCCATGGCTCTGGCACCAGTTATCCATTTCTGTGAGGCCCTTCTGGAGGATATCTGTGTCAGATGTGTTTTCGACTATGGCGCCCAGTTTGCAGTCATCTGCAAACTTTGTCAGCCATAACCCTCCTGTGTTTGCTTGTACTTCAGAAAAGTAGATGCCGAACAAGAGTGGACCCAGGACTGAGCCCTGTGGGACACCACTTGTGACAGGCTTTGAGTCTGACATGGCTCCAGCAACTCTGACCCTGTGGGTTCTGTCACTTAGCCAGTTTTCAACCCATCTTGTGATGTATGGGTTTACATTCAAGCTGATGAGTTTTTCGATGATACCTGAGTGGGGTATTGTGTCGAAGGCCTTTGCCAGGTCGAGGTAGGCTGTATGGACTGCCTTTCCCTCATCAATGGCCTTGGTGACTGTCTCGAAAAGTCAACCAAGTTTAAGAGGCAGGATCTGCCTTTGACAAAGCCAAACTGGGTTGGATCCAAAGTCTGCAAGTTCCCTATGTCTTTATTTATGAGTTCCATTATGATCCTCTCCATGGCTTTGCAGATAAGGCTTGTCAAGCTAATGGGGCGGTAATTTCCAGGGTCTGTGGAGGCACCGCCCTTATGAAGTGGGACCACAGTGCCGTCGCCACTCCTTGAGTGCGTATCCTGAGGTGAGGCTAAGATTAAACAGCTGTCCTAACTGTGGGTTTAATTCCTCGTTGAGTTCGTGAAGCACACAGCCGGGGACACCATCCGGTCCCATGGATGCTGTGTTTTTTGCCTTAGTGAGGGCAGTTTTCACCTGGGCATTGGAGATGTTTGGGGGGCTACAATCCTCTGGAATAGATATCTCTCCTTTTGGGGGGGAGGGGGGTGTTTGCATTGAACCTGTCAGCCAGTATATTGGCAATGTGTGTAGGTTCAGTAATTTTCACATCATTTTGAACTAATTCTGAGCATATCTGGGAGTTTCCTCCTAGGTTTCTAACATAGCTAAAGAAGGCCTTGTGATTGTCTTTAGAGTCCTTGGCGATTTTTCTCTCAAAATTTGCCTTGGATGATTTTATGAGAGCTCTTAGTTTTTTACTTATAATGATCAAAGGTGTCTTACCTTTCACACATACTTTCTTATAGGAGCAACATTTCCCCTTTTAAAAGAATGACAATGTGTTTTTATTGATTTAATTGATTAATTAGTCTTACTTGTTTCACTGTATAAGGTTGATTAATTGGTTTATATTTTGTCAGATGAAGGAGAGGCACCGACCCCTCCGAAAGTGCTAATAAAACTGTATTTCATCTTATTCCTTGGATATCGCTCAGTTTGTTACTCGCTCCTATTGTTTTAACTAGTTTTTTGTCTTTGGTTCATAAAATCAGTATTCTGCCATGCAAGTCAATGGCAGGCAGAGGACAACCTGGCCAGTGAGTAGTGGTTGCTAAGGAGGAGGCTCAGTGTGAGACATGTAACTATGCATTAACAGGCAATCCTATGCAAATGAGGGGAAGGATAGTGAATCCCAGTTTTCTCCAGGATGTGAGTCAGGTCCCAACAGTTTAAGAGTAGGAATAGCCTGGTGCAAGCCTAGGAGGTAGGTGACATCATGGGGGGGTGTATCAGGCATACTATAAGCGGATTGGAGCCCTGTGGCTCAGGTTTGCCACTAGCTTAGCACAGCTAAGCTAGTGGGGGTGTCTAAACATGCCTAGCACTCTTTACAAAGCATAAACGGGTGTGCACGCCGTGCACCGGGTTTTACAGGAAGAAAAAAGAAGTTAAACCAGGAAATAGCAGCAGTGTGAACATTTGTGCACTTTGTTTGCACGGAGCACACACGGCCATAAACAGGGAGGCAATGGGAAGGGAAAACGGCAGTAGGAAGGTAACTAAGGAGAACTAGCTTAGCTGGCAGGTGAAATGTATCAGAATCAGCCAATTACACAGGCAGCAGACCAGCCCAGCCCAGAACACTACTATAAACTAAGCAAACACCTTCACCTCTGGTTTTTCCCACACTCTACACCACAGGTGTATACAAGCAGGGAAATTTTAACAAACAAGCCTACAAAGGGCTGTAGCAGGCAACATAGAACAACATGTGCAAGAGGTTTAGGGTGTTGAGGATGTGAATGCTGCCGAACAACCCACAGTGAGGAGACGGAGAAGAGTGTACAGACCCAGGGTAACCTACCAGGGGCTGCATGAGCTGGAGATAGTGGAGTGCTATAGGGTGGACAGAGACCTCCTACAGCAAATTGTTGAGCTGTGCCAGCCACACTTGACATACCAAACTGATCAAAGGGAACCCATCCCAGTGGATACCAAGGTATGTTTAGGCCTAGGTATACTAGCCACAGATACCTCCCAAAGCACAACTGGGGATATCTTGGGGATCTCACAGGCATCAGCATCCAGAGTATTCCACCAGTTCCTGGATGCCATGTCAGCACATGCCAGTGAGCACATATATTTCCTCAACACCCGCGCGGTATTGACCAGCAATATGCATCTCTTCCACCAAATAGCAGAATACCCTGGTGTAGTGGGTGCTGTAGACTGCATGCACATACACATCAAAGCACCACCTGATGGGCAGGGTAGGGCCTACATCAACCACAAGGGCATCCCCTCCATCAACTCCCAGGTTGTATGTGATGCCCAGGGCATTATAATGAATGTGTGTGATGGCTGCCCTGGAAGCTATGACAATTCTCACATATGGCATCTGACATAGCTGTACCAGAGATTTGCCATTGGGGACATCCCCTACAGTCACCTAGTGGGGGATGCTGGGTACAGACTGGAGCCCTGTCTGATGACACCCGTCAGAAATGCACACACACCTGAACAACAACGCCATAATGAGGCACATGCACAGGCCAAACATATAATAGAGCATGTGTTTGGGATGTTTAGGTAACGGTTCCAGTGTCTGGACACATCCAGTGGAGCCTTGCATTATTCACCAGCTACATGTACCCAAATTGTTATGGTATGTGCTATGCTACACAATATGATCCTGTGGAAACAGCTGCAGCAGGGCCAAACAGCCCCCCACCAATGCCAAGGCCTGCACAGGCACAGAGTGACATGGAGGAGGAACAACGTGAGCCTGCCCCAGTAGCAGAAGGTGTGCCCAGTATGCCCTGGCCTTGGCAAATAGGGACCCAGGGAATGATACCTCTCTCTGACTAGCACATACAGTAAAAGGGATGCCAAACATGACACTACCTGTGCTCAACCATGTATTGGGAGTGTACTATGTGCATCTGACATAGGCAGCCCTCCAGCACCTTCCGCAAGTCTGGCATACCCTCAAAGTAAGTCAATCAACCTACCAATTGCCAAATGGAGTAGAATGTGTCATTACCTGTAGCTATGGAATGGATGTGAGCATGCAAAGCAACTGGGTGGCTGAACGCTATGGCAGCAGACAGTAGACACCCATAGTGGCAACATGACATCTGTAACACATACTGGAGTCACCATAGTAGCCATTACTACACAGGGTGACAAAACCCACTGCAGGAAATGTGCTGAGCAACATGTGTGTCCATATGACCCACACATGCCAGTCAGGATGGTTCACATACCCAACAACAGTCTCAGCCAGCAGGACAGGTGTAGACAAACCCAAACAGAGCCTAAGCCATGGCCCCAGAATGATGGCTATGGTTAACCCCCCCCCCCCCCAGGCCTACACAGACAGACCACAGCAGGGCAGGCAGTGGGATGTTAGTTATGAAGGGTAGGAAGTCAGACAATAATATTTAGGGCAACCAAAGCCATGATCTGTAGTACATTGGTATGCCTCTAGTCAGCATGATAGTTAGCAATACAGAATGAAATGGAGTACCTGACATACCTGTACAGTTATAGCAAATGTGTACAAGTGTCACGTGTGCCCCCCCATCCTACATAGTAATGTAATAACAGTCAGGTGTGCTGTCCCAACCCTGTGTAGATATATATCAGGTGTGTACCCCATCCTACATAGTAATGTAATAACAGTCAGTTGTGCTTCCCCAACCCTGTGTAGAAATGCAGAAATAGTCAGGTGTGCCCCCCATCCTACATAGTAATGTAATAACAGTCAGGTGTGCCCCCCAACCCTGTGTAGAGATGTAGAAATAGTCAGGTGTGCCCCCCATATCCTACATAGAAATGTAATAACAGTCAGGTGTGCCCCCCCCCCACTCCTGTGTAGAAATGTAGAAACAGTCAGGTGTGCCAACCCTGCTATGCAGAAATGTAGTAACAGTCAAAGCCAAATGGTCGATGGATACCTTGCAGAGACAACATGCTACCTGTCGGTGTACAGCACAAAAGTCAGCATTGCAGCACAAACTACCTGGACACGATCCACACATTCAGTACAGACAGCCATACTAGGCATGCTTAGACACTTAGAGAAATGAAGGCAATGTCAGTCAACAACATACTGAAAGGTCATACTGGGCATGCTCACACACTTAAACACGTGAAGGCCATGTCTGCAAACACCAGTGAACCAGACATATCTGGCAGTTGCAGTTGTTAGTGCAGACACTCATCAGCATGCATCACTCATGCCTTGCACACACTGTGGATAGGAATACAGACATATATGTCGGGGCAACACACTATAATAAGCCAAAGGTAGACGTACATTGATGTGTGGAAGAGGGTGACTGTGACAAGGAGCCATCCAGGCCTGTCCCACCCAACACACAGCCAAAGTGCCCCAAACACATGAGGTGCAGATGTCACTCACTGCAGATACTAGCCACCAGTATCTGTCAGCATTACAGACTATGTGTGCTCGTGCCAGCTGTGCAACATGACTATACAAGGAAGTAGTCATCTAGCAGCTGTATACATGTACCTGTGACATATGACCCTGTGTATGCCTGCATGTGGCATGTCAACCTGTAGATGAATAGGTTATGGCCCATGCACACACCGCCCTCCCCATAGCCCTACTATGACAAGCCTGCTGAGGTCATCCAATGTGAAATACACCTTTGGGAGAATTGTAGCCCAGTAATCTCCGTGGTACATCCCATAACTGTGTACTGCTGTAGTGTGATAAACTAGTTAGGTAGGAGTTCTAGCCCCAGACTTGGCAACTATGTGAGTGTGTGTTGGTGTGCACGTCTGTCTGACTGTGTAGAGAGCAATGCTTTTTAGGGTACTCTCACTCCTTACAATCCATATACTCAACTTTGGCAAGGCTGCTGATGTCACCGACCTAGAAATACACCTCTGGGAAGACTGTAGCCCAGTGATCTCCATAGCGCGTCTTGTAACTGCTGTAGTGTGATAAAGTAGTTAAGTAAGAGTTCTAATCCCAGACTTGGTGAGTGTGCATATCTGTCTATCTCTGACTGTGTAGAAAGCAATGCTTTTTAGGGTACTCACACTCCTTACAATTCATATACTCAACTTTGACAAGGCTGCTGATGTCACCCACCTAGGAACACACCTCTGGGAAGGCTGTAGCCTCGTAGTTTCCATAGCGCATCCTGGGACTGCCTACTGCTGTAGTGTGATAAAGTAGTAAGGTAGGTGTTCTAATCCCAGAAATGGCAAGTGTGTATGTGTGTCTGTGTGACCCTGTCTGTGTAGAGAGCAATGCTTTTTAGGGTACTCACACTCCTTACAATTCATATACTCAACTTTGGCAAGGCTGCTGATGTCACCCACCTAAAAATACACCTCTGGGAAGGTTGCAGCCCAGTAATCTCTGTAATATGTGCCATAATTGCGTACAGCTTTAGTGTGATTTAGAACTGTGGTAGGGTTCCCTCCCCACCCATGGCAGTTCTGGATGTTTTGTGTGTGTACAAAAACCAAAAATAGACCAGCAAGAGCAGACCCAAATGTGAAATATATATCAATCCTTTATTAACAGACCGGTTTCGGCATTAACTGCCTTCTTCAGTGTAGGACAAACAGAAAGTGCCCTGTTAACATATGTAATATATACAAAATGGGAACCAATTGGCAGTAATAAATCATGAATATTCATGAATGATTGAGAATATGAAATACAACCAAAGCCTAAAAGGTTTCTTCATATAAAAACATGACTTAATCTAGAAAAGTTAGTGTAACACCTACAATAAATCATAATTTTAAAATATAATGAAAAACATAAAGCTTAATAAAGCTTAATGTAGTCACTGGTAGGAGTTGATATGAAAAACAAACAGTGTCAAAATACTAAATAAGAAGATAAAGACATATTATCTTTGGATAAATACTCTATGAACAAAGCTGTTACCAGTAATAAACTGTTTAGAAACATATAGAAGTGCAAATTACAAATAAACTAAACATGTTATTGATGAATAGAAAATATATCCACATGACTATGAGACTTTGAATATGTAAATCAAAACTAGTCCTAAATATCAATGAAATGGTATACAATAGCATGATGGAGAAACTAGAAATATAAATTATTATGATTGATGGTTCAATGGCAACCTGTAGTTGGTTGTTCATACTGGATGTCACACTACACGGATGGATATTGTATGTCTAGTTATATTTCATTTATATTTCTAGTTTCTCCATCATGCTATTGTGATATTATGATTATTTTGATTTACATATTCGAAGTCTCATAGTCATGTGGATATATTTTCTATTCATCAATAACATGTTTAGTTTATTTGTAATTTGTTCATAGAGTATTTATCCAAAGATAATATGTCTTTATCTTCTTATTTAGTATTTAGTATTTTGACACTGTTTGTTTTTCATATCAACTCCTACCAGTGACTACATTAAGCTTTATTAAGCTTTATGTTTTTCATTATATTTTAAATTTATGATTTATTGTAGGTGTTACACTGAATTTTCTAGTCATGTTTTTGTATGAAGAAACCTTTAAGGCTTTGGTTGTATTTCATATTCTCAATCATTCATGAATATTCATGATTTATTACTGCCGATTGGTTCCCATTTTGTATATATTACATATGTTAAATGGGCACTTTCTGTTTGTCCTACACTGAAGAAGGCAGTTAATGCCGAAACCGGTCTGTTAATAAAGGATTGATATATATTTCACATCTGGGTCTGCTCTTGCTGGTCTATTTTTGGTTTTTGTGCATTTGGTTTGGACCGTGCAATCCCCCGTGCATAGGACTCTGTTTGGTATGTTTTGTGTGTGTGTCACTGTCTGTGTAGGGAGCAATGCATTTTAGGTGTGTGTCACTGTCTGTGTAGGGAGAAATGCATTTTAGGCTAGTCACACACAGTACGTTTCAAATGACCTACTTTGGCAATCCTGCTGATGCCATTCATTGTGAAATACACCTTTGGAGAAGGAGCTCTCTAATAATCCCCATGGTGTGTCCTATAACAGCTCCATGCTGTAGTGTGATGTAGACCTCTGTTAGGGGTTCTATACCCACACATGGTGGTTGTGGATGTTTTGTGTGTGTGTCACTGTCTGTGTAGGGAGCAATGCATTTTAGGCTAGCCACACACAGTACATTTCAAATGGCCTATTTTGGCAATCCTGCTGATGTCATTCATTGTGAAATATACCTTTAGGAAGGAGTTCTCTCATAATCCCTGTGGTGCGTCCTATAACAGCTCCATGCTGTAGTGTAATGTAAACCTCTGTTAGGGGTTTTATACCCACACATGTCGGTTGTGGATGTTTTGTGTGTGTGTCACTGTCTGTGTAGGGAGCAATGCATTTTAGGCTAGTCACACTAACTACAATTTGAATGTCCTACTTTGGCAATCCTGCTTATGTCATCCAGTGTGATATACACCTTTGGAGAAGGAGTACTCCAGTAATCTCCATGGCGCGTACTATAACTGTGTAGTGCTATAGTGTAATAAACTAGTTAGGTAGGGGTTCTACTACCAGACATGACAGGTGTGTGTGCATGTGTGTTTGTAACACATATCCTGTGTGGAGGTGGTTGTGAGTGTGTGATACCTGTGGCCAATGTGTTGCAGGTTTTGCATATGGTGGCTCTACTATATATCACAATGTCCACTATACAGGGATAACAGATGTGAAATAGCTGAGAGGCTGGGGTGCAAATCCATATCCATACATGTGACATAAAGGCCAGGCAATCACAGTTAGCAACCCCAGTATTACCCAGAGCACACTCTCATCCCATGTAACATACACATGCCTAGGCAACAGCCAATATGTGGGTAGTACACTGCATATTGGCCACTGGTAACTATGGGGTGATAGATGTGGGCTACAGAAGGCATGGCATCCTGTCCATCTGTCCAGTATGCACATACATGCAGAGAGTGCACCTTCCCCTTGTTCCCCAATGGACACCTAAAACACTTGTGGTGCCATCACATGTGACCCACAAAGGACATATCATGCCTGACAACATGCCCTGTATTGACAGATGCCACTGGCACCAGGGAATGCTGTAGCATGCTATCAGTGTAGGTTCAGGGTAAAGCTGCTGCCCATTACCAGTTCCCACCACAGGTGGGCAAGACAGGCACATCTAATGATAATCTGTGTTCACAACATTGACCAGACACCCCAGGTACTTTTCCACATGTCACTGTACATGCATGTGGGAGGTATGCACATCCCAGACACTGTCCATGCCATGGACTAAGGAACACATACATGGCAAGTGATGCACAGCATTGACCACACACAATAGTCACCCAGGTGACTGGATGGGGGATAAACCACCTGTGTGGGCAAATGCAGACACTAGCGCCCTGAGCCACAATGCAGACCATTGTCATGTGGCCTGATGCCAAGGTATACCCATCGCATAGCCTTGTACAGCAGTCTGGCACAGTCGACCACCACATACCTGTGCAGACATGCACCCATGCATGTCAGTACTGGCACCCTGTGTATTTGTTGTATGGTGCGTATGTTCACATCCACACTCCCTACAACCCCCATAGGCATACTGAAGCATGTTGTCTGATGTCAGACACCTCCCCATACCCTTTACCCCTACAATCCCTGTATGACCCATGTGGTGCATGTGATACCTGCACAGTGATGTGTTGTGGCAATCCCACTACTGATGAGTTGTAATCCTGGCCTTGCCAAGTGTGTCAATGTGTGAGCATCCCCATAAGAGAGTGGCTGTGTTGATGCTGACACCTGTTCATGCAGACAGGCATGTGTACATCACCTACCATATAGCTAGTGTATCCCTGTTGCAGATATCAGTCACCATCACATATATGTTCTGAAAGCTACACAACAGGTAACCCATGTGGTGCATCCAATAACTGCATAGAACTGTGGTAGCACTACATAGTTGTCAGTGGTTTGATACCCTGTGCTGGTAGTTGTGTGACACAGACATGCTTAGATTTTACTCTCCTACCACTCCCTGACTTGTCTTTGCCCCTGTCTGCCTCTCCCACTCCCTCTCTGGTGGCTGTGGAGACCTACACCTGCTTTGTTTGGCAGCAGCATGTGTATTTTAAATGTATTTTAAATGATGCTCATGATCAGCTGATGGCCTCTGCACAAATTGCAGCCCTCCTCTAGCTGATTGCATGTGGAACAGCTGTGGTAACATTCCCATAGCCAATTGCATGGAAACACACTCCAGTATCTAGGAACATAATGTTGGTGTTGGCCCTTTTCATTCACTGTGAGCTGGAACTAGATCTGTTGTTTGGCAAACAGCATCTCAGATGGATTGGGATTTACCTCTAACACATTACACTGTGGAAACAAGGCAACACAAAGGAGGGGGATCTGCCTGACTTGACTACAGATTGTAAGTGCTGCAATACTGCATTTGGAGTACTGTTGGTTTAACACTGTGTGTGTGGATATGACTGTCCTACATGTCTCAATACCTGCCATGTCAGTTCCATGTTTATGAGGAATCCCCATATGCAGGGTCATCTGCAGACAGGGCAGTGTGTTGTGCCTTTGGTTTCATGTGTTACCAATGGAGCATCTATCTGTGGACTGCAGAAGGTAGTGTGCGGATTGCAGTCTATAGATGGTGAAAGCCGTGACAGTTACTGGCTTCATATCCCTCATAGGACATATATTGCAACAAACCCTGTTACAACAGTACATGTATGAGGTTATCACAGCAACAAGTCATTATTGGCCCTGTGTATGTGCTTCCAGCCACAACTCTGTCAACCTGTGTACATATGTTGTGCGTGAAGTGGTGCATATGTGCTGTACACCATAAGTAGTGTCATTATATCTGATAACAAGCCAGTGAGATATCAGACTGCTATACATGTTATGTACAGTAGGTGTTATATTTGATGACATAACCTGGACATTCTGTGGATATTTGTGCAGTACTGAGGTCTGTGTACTTATGGTGAATGTTAACAGCGTGTGTATTGTTAATATGCACTTTAGCCTGTGTACAAACTGTGGTAGATGTCATTGTTCTATGTCCTGTCCAATCTGATGTTACATGCTGCTCCACTGTATGGTACCATATTTGCATACATGTTTGTAGGGCCATGCACACACATGTCCTATACCACAGACAGCCATCAGACCAAACTGTGTAGCAGCCCAGTATATGTAGGGTCAGTCTGTGAGTGGCACATATGAGGATGGTGTCAAACAGATAGTCCATATACTGTAATATTATGCTAGCTTAGCATATATGGCTGTGTTCCCATTGGTTGTGGTTATGGACTTTCACACAGGTGTATCTTACCCTGTGCTGTGGCATGCCTGTAGAGCCTGCTATATATGCAGGTACATGTGCATTCCCCCATAGGAGAGGTAGGCCAGTGTTGAGCCAGTCTGCCGGTAGCCTGCACAGTGCATTGTTACATGCCTAGCAGCTTATTGTACTTACCCAGTGAGATGTCATGTGCAGATACTTGCCAGATGTGCTGCTGCCGGGCCTCCCTTAACAGTCATGTATGTCAAACAGAGCAGTGGTATGCTGTACAAATGTATGGCAATATCTAGGGGGTAGTATGTGGCCATGGCACCCCTGTACCAATGGTTATTATGTGTCAGGCCAGACAGGGGTGTGTGAATGCATAACCTATGGTGGCAAATGTATTCCAGTCATTATGTGTTATACCCATCTATATGGCTGTCAACATCCATATTGTCAGGCATGGTACACATGTTTAGCATAAGGGGTTATGTGTATACTTCTGGACTGTACAGACTGTGTCAGAATGTCCACATATATTGGCCAATATCTCTGCTACAGTCCACAGGGGCATTACGTGCTAGCAGCGATACTTTACTATGATGTCCTTAGGATGTCTGTCAGTAGCCAATGGCACACATGTTATAAGCAGATGTGATCTCCAACACACACCATGTCTGTGAAGACAATCCCAATGACAGTAGCAATAGTCTACTAATATACCTGCTATACATACCTGACATCCCCTTGCACTACGACTGTGGGACTATAGAGGCTAGGGTAGGGCTGCACTCCATGTCCAGGACATATGGTGGAAATACATGTACATATTATTATAAAGATAACCATATATATATGATTACACATGTGTAGTACTTCCAATCACCACTGTCATGGCAAAGACCTACTCTAAACCCCTACATCATGTGGGCGTGGTCCCTTTACATTTCCTGTGTGATGGACATCCTTCCTGTGTGTGGGCATCAGTGTTACAGACAGCAGGTAGCAATATCTCTTACAGGAGAACCGGCACACTCAGGCCAGCTACATATTTGTAGGAGGTTCCAGAACTACAGATAGAGTGTGAGTAGAGTTGTGTTATGCTTTGTAAAGTACTGGTGTTACAGGGTGTGTGTGTACATACTAGTTTACCTTGGAATGCAGTCTGTTTGCATAGCTTGCAACTGTGGGCCTATCCTCTTGGTGGCCAGAGGTGTGCCTATCATGTGTTGTCTGTCTACCACACAGGTCCTGTGTCAGATATTTCGCTGGCAGTGTGAGTGTTGAGTGCTATCAGTACATGACTACATCCATTTCTGTTTCTAACCTCACTTCCCTGACTAAGGGTATGTTGCAGACTATCCTGAAACACCAGCAACTTGCTTAGTGTACGGCAACAGTTTTCCACATTTGTGCCTGTGTTCCAACCTCTGTCCTCCACTTAAATACCAAGCTTTGCACATATGACATACTGTCAGGGGTTATTCTGTAGTGGGCTGTGAGTATATCACATTGACATTGCTGCCATCAGTCCATTGCTGTTGTATCCCCCACACATACAGTGGGACTAGAGCTATAGATGTGTGGGCGTCACCTACACAATACATGTGTGCTGTTATGCACGCCAGAGGCTAGTGTATGTAACAGTGGTATATGGCCCTGTATTATTTAGTTTGGGGGGCACCATAAATGACCAAGGCTGTTAAAAAATGTGGGGGTATCAGGGGTGAGCTGCCTTAAGGTATCTGGATGTACAGTACCATATACTTCACTTATATTTACATTACTTACATAAATTGGGTTAATGCAAGCCTACTGCCTCCTGCCATGCAGACTGTTCTGTTTGTCAGTGTGCTTGTGATGGTGTCAGTTATGCCTTGTTATATAACAGTTACAACCCATTTGGTCACATGATATCTTTATCACCTAGTGATTTTGTACAGAGTATAGATAGAGGCTGCTGAACTATACACCTGCATTACATACTGTTGATTGTTTTGTATCCTGTGGCCCAGTCTGTCCTCACTATTGTACAAATTGAAGGGCTTGGCCTGGACAGCAACAGCTGTGAACCTTTCCAGACTACAGTATTAGTATAACTGTTTCACAGTTGAATTATTCTGTTTATATGGATGTCAGTGTCTGAACAGCTATATGACATGGCGTTTAGAACTGTAATAGTACACAATTAAAGGTTTTCCATTTCTGCAAACCTGTGTGTGGTGTTTTTTCCTATGACCTCTCTGTGGGTATATGTTGCAGGCAGCGGATGTCATTTGTATGGGTGGCCCATACAGTGTCAAGTTGTTCAGGTGTTAACTGTATGCATAGTGGCTGTTCCATATTGTATACACCTTCTACATATGTATCTTACTGTACATATATCTGCATGTGTATGTGTAGTCACATGTGTATATATCTATCTATATATATATATATATATATATATATATATATATATATATATATATATATATATATATATATATATCTGTATCTGCATATCTGTGTCTGTGTAACTGTATGCTGGGGATCTTGATGGCTTCCACGTTTTACATTTCCTATGGGAGGCAGACTGTACTGCATGATATGTTACCAATACCAGCTTGACATCATACAGGTGGGATGTAGTACTGTTATCATCTTGTGCCCATGTTGTGTCAGGTCCTGGTTATGGGATCTGCAACACCTGATAGTGTATTGCAGGGTGGACGTGTTTGGCTGTGGGGGTGAGATGCCTATTCATACAAGACGTATAGTCATGCATTAATGGTGCATGTGGACATATGTGTTTTTGTTAATCTGTCATTGCTATCTACAGATTATGGCCACATATACCTATATATATATATACATATATATGTATATATATATATATATATATATATATATATATATATATATATATATATACATATATACATATATATATATATATATATATCTGCTTACATATATATAACTATGTATATACCTACGTAGATATGTATCTGTGTACACATATGTAACTTGCTGTGTATATTATATATATATATATATATATATATATATATATATATATATGTACTGTTGCCTGCCTGGACTGGAAGTTATGTTTCTGAAAACATCAGCTTTCTTTATATCTGGCATGACTTAGTAATAAATCACTTTGTCTATTGTGTGCAGGGTCCTGGTGAGCCTTCGCAGCCGCAGTTTTTTTTTTCTTGGTGTATACCGAGTGGTTAAGGCACTTTAAAGCAGTTGTAAGCAGGTTTGCATGGGTATGTGCAAAGTTAAGCAGTACTTACTTCCGGTTACCGTTTTTTACACTCAGTTTGCTTCTACTTTGCTTAATCTGTGTAGGCAATGCTTACCCCCACGCAAATGCACTTAAACATGCTTACTAGTGCTTACATATGTGTACTACTTCTTATTTGTGCTTAAACCTGCTTACTAGTGCCATATTCATTATGACACTTAACTTTACATGTGCATTTCCTGCAGTACTCCATTTCATGCATATATGTTTTTATGTGGGTTTTGCAACATAAATATTGGTTATAACATGCTTTGCCATCGAAAATAGACTGTGCTACAGTGGGACTCGAACCGGGAATGCCTGCTCGTTAGGCAAATGCTCTGCCCACTACACTATTGCTGTGCTGCTTCATTTGCATATATCTTCCTTGTTATCCTGCTCAGCCTTTTAAGCTGCTTTAACCGTAGCTAAGCAATGGACACACCCACGAACCTATGGTTAGCTGTACTCAGATTTTTAAAATAAATAGGGAGCTATGAGCTCGGGCAGTGCGCCTTGTTAATATGCATGGCATGCTGCCATCCTGCTCCTAATCTCCGTTGCTTTTTTTTAAAGCTGACTCGCTATGTTAAACTCCTTTAACATAGCAAGACACTTTCTAAAAAGCAGCAAAGATCTTGCTTTCTCCGTTGCTTCCCCCACAGCTCTGATGTACTGCATAAGCATACACATGAGCAGCACATCAGAACTGCCGCAGAATACTGGACAGCTGGACAGCTGCAGAAGGGCAGCAAGGAGGCATTATACAATGCCATTATTTAAGAAAACTAAGTATTTTTTATTTTAAATAATGTCATTGTATAATAGCAATAACCCACTTCTGGGTGTGGGTAATGCTGGATTTACCCACGGTTGTCTTTGTTTGGCCACTCGGTCTTCACCTCGTCACCAAACCATGCCAACCGTGGGTAAATCCAGCATTACCCACACCCAGGCATGGGTTATTGCTTAATTATACAACGGCCCCATTAATATTCCAAAACGTGCACGCTGATTGGTCAGCATGCACATTGTAAATCAGACATATTAATGGAAAAAGGTCCGGTCGCCCTAACTTTTTCCATTAGTATAAGTCTTTTTTTTTTCTTACAGCAACGGAGAAAGCAAGATCTCCGTTGATTTTTAGAAAGTGTCTCGCTATGTTAAAGGAGTTTAACATAGAGAGACAGCTTTAAAAAAAGCAACAGAGAAAGGAAAGATCTCCGTTGCTTTTTTTAAAGCTGTCTCGCTATGTTAAACTCCTTTAACATAGAGAGACACTTTCTAACAAGCAACGGAGATCTTGCTTTCTCCATTGCTTCCACCCACAGCTCTGATGTACTGCGTAAGTATATGCATGCGCAGTACATCAGAACTGCTGCAGAATACCGGACAGCTGCGGAAAGGCAGCAAGGAGGCATTATACAATGACATTATTTAAGAAAACTAAGTATTTTTTTTCTTAAATAATGTCATTGTATAATAGCAATAACCCACTTCTGGGTGTGGGTAATGCTGGATTTACCCACAGTTGTCTGTATTTGGCCACTCGGGCTTCGCCCTCATGACCAAACCATGCCAACTGTGGGTAAATCCTACATTACCCACACCCAGGCGTGTGTTATTGCTTAAATAATTTGTTTTTAGAGTACATGATTTACACACAAAATGTTTGGTTTTAAGATGTACAAGAACTCATTTATACTATATTTATGATTGTTTTCTTAAAGTTTTTTTTTAATTAAAAATCTGTGGTAATACATTTCGTAAAAATGAACAGAGTACGCCAGGAAACTCGAGTTGTACACAGATAATCAAAAGCACCACACTTGCATTCTCTAGTTTCCCGCCAGAATCGTGAGCTGTTTACACTGTTTTTTTGTTTTAGAACTCTTCATCTAGCTTCATGAAGCAATTCTAAAGCCTGGGTTTTCCTCCAGGCAAACAGAGGCACTAAAATGAAAGTAAAGAGGCATGGTGATGTCACTGCTTTACAGCACTCAGATATAGTTGTTTTATCATTCTAAGGTCCTAAAGTGACACTTATACTATTTCACTCTCTCTAATTGTATGAATAGTTTATCACAGATTATAATTTAATGATTTAGTAAAACATACAGTAAAAAAAAAAAACAGTTTTGCTTTACAGATTTCATGTTAAGTCTAAACATGTATTGTGTCCTCCCCACTAGTACAGTATACCTAACTGTCCAATAGACAGTATACATTTAATTCACATCCCTGTGACTAAATTAACCATCAAGCAGCCCTCTCAGTGCTTTCTGCCTTAGTTTGTATCACTTGGAGGCCCACCTGTTTATTTGTATCTCTATACATTCCCCTTCATTGCTAATGTATCTCCCTACTCTAATCTGTGCACAAACTGGTTACTAATCAGCAAGTCAATGTGAAGAGACACTCCCAACCTTAATAAACATTCCTGTCTCTTCTCTACTTCACTTTACAGGTAGTTTGAATTATTACTTACCCCCTCTGAGGCCTTCACTGATTTCCACTGATTGCCTGTCGGGTTTCTTTGCATTCCACATGGTTTACACCCCTTGTGCTATCTCCCTCCCCCAATACAAAGTCTATATTAGAATCCTGCTGATCATGGAGCCATCTTTAAATTTCTAGTCTCCCACCAGGACACAACTGCTCTTCAGCAGTTACATTCTGCTTGCCGGTAAGCCATTAGACCTCAGGAATTTGTTTAAAGTGTTCAGATTTGTAAAGTAATACTTACTTTTTTATCTTGTTTTGGTTGGCTCTGCCCCGCTCCATTTACCCTCGCTAACGCTCAGACTCTCTCTGCTCCCCTGCCCTGCCCCTATTCCCTCCTGCCCCCACTACCTCTACATTTATAGTAATCACAGCCACACCCACAGCCCACCCTCACATCACCTCCACCAATCACAGCTCCTCAAGTCATATCACATTATACCACACCAACTTGCTCCACACAAAATACTCCCAATCACTCTTATTCTCACTAGGCATTTTTTACATCACCCACACTACCTCCCTATCCACACATAGTGCAACCCTATAATTCCTATTCAGACCCCCCACCTAGGAACAACTTAAACTTTATAACCATGACTATCATACAACTAAGTCTAGTCTGTCTTCTCATAATTGTTTACAACACCACAAGTTATCACTCTAGCAATATCCATAAACTTAGTAGCACAAAACTACATTATGCACTCTCGTATACAGACACCACACATTATAATAATATCTGTCCACAGTTATTCAAGAACTACATAATGGACCAGTTCAGAACCAAACACATATGCTCTCATTCCTACTCCAAAAAAACACAATACTTTCTCACACTCCTCACCAAACTCCAACATCTGTATAACCATTTTAACTCCAGTCTCACCATAAGTGGTGATATCCACCCCAACCCAGGCCCAAATCCATCCTGTCCAACACAAACTGCTCCAACACAAATGTCATTACGTAACACCCCCACTTTCTTCATCCCTGGGCAAATCAACAACAGCAGCAAAACCAACCATCTTTTAATGCTAAATACTAATATTAGAAGTATCAAAAATAAAATACCTGAACTCCAGGCCACAATAGCACACTACTCCCCAGACGTAGTTGCTTTAACAGAAACCTGGCAAAATAAAAACAGCTAACTCAGAAGTTCTCCCTACCAGCTACAATATCATTAGACAAGACAGACCACTTCGTAAAGGGGGTGGAACTGCCTTACTGTACAAGTCCAACTTAACTGCCCATCAATTACCAAACTCCTACCCCTCCCCCAATAATTGGGGCATACTTATCTCGCAACTTCAACTTCACCCTAAAAAGGTAATTGCCACAATTGTGATCTATATTCCACCTGGTAATACACCTGCTAGCCTTGAAGACTTCTTATCCTGGTGTTCTTCCACATACACACAAGAAACCCTTATTCTGGGGGACTTCAGCCTAGATTGGTTCACCTGTATATCAGAACCACCAAGTAATCTAATAAATCTCCATGGCTACCAGCAGCTAGTCCAAATTCCAACTAGATGTGATAAAAAAATCTAAAAGGGAAGCCATCCTTGACTGGGTCCTAATTAACAACCCCACATTGTACCCTCACACAGGCAGTCTCCCAGACACCTTAAGTGACCACAACATAATATACTTTATACGTAGTAGAGCAAGCATATGCAAAACCACTAACTATATATCCACTAGAAACACAAAAAAAATCTCTCCTGAGGTCCTCAACACTTTACTCTGTAACTGTGACTGGACCCCCCCTAAAAACCCTTCCACTTGACCAGGCTGTAGCATATTTCAACAAAACATTTCTATAACACCTAGATACTGTTGCTCCATTGCGCAAAATCAAGGTTAGACCCTCTACAAACCCCTGGCTCAGTAAAGAAACCAAACAAATCCTCAAGTCCAGAGATACTGCCTGGCTTTACTATCAAAAAAACAAAGAAACACAAAGCCTAACTAAGCACCAAGAACTGCACAACCGTGCAAAAAAAATGCATTAGGCTGGACAAAAAATCCTACTACACAACATTACAAACTAAATACCAATACAACCTTCAAAAAATTTGGAAAAATGTAAACCAGCTACTAAAATCCACCCAAAAGGCTACCCCCAGACCAACCATCCCTGACACTAAAGTTCCCATCAAAACACATTTCACCTCCCACTTTGTGAACTCAATTCTATCCTTAGTATCACAGGACAGTTCCTTCCTCACTATCCCCCCCCAACACAAATAACACTAATACAAGCTTTACCCTCAAAACAGTTTCCACCACTTCAATCAAAAGCATGCTCTCCAAACTAAAAACCTCATCAACAGCAGCTGACCTACTCCCCAGCTATTTCTTGAAACTCACAGCAGATGCTATTGCTATCCCAGTCTCCACTCTCATAAACAGATCAATTGTTGAAAACTATGTGCCCAAACTCTGGAAAATATCCTATGTTACACCCATACATAAAGGTGGGACCTCCACTGAACTTAATAACTACAGACCCATTGCTTTACTCTCCCCCTAGGCCAAAATCCTAGAAAAATGCATCCATACCCAGATGCTAAACTATCTCCTAGACAGCAACATCCTGTCACCTACTCAGCATGGTTTCAGACCTGCCCATAGTACCAGTACAGCCCTCCTCTGCTTGACAGACACAGTAAACTGTCTCAAAAATGAAGGCCTACGAGTGTCAACTCTTTTTTTGGATATGTCCAAAGCATTTGACACAGTCTCACACCACATCCTGCTAAACAAACTAAACCAATATCATTTATCAAATTCCACTCTTACCTGGTTCCAAAGCTACTTCACTGGCAGGTACCAAGCTGTGAAAAGGGAAAATTCTCTCTCTCATCAGCTGCCCATAACTATAGGAGTCCCACAGGGTTCTATCTTAGGACCACTACTATTCACAGTCTTCACAAATGACCTCCATACCTCCACACAGCATGCATCTATAATTCAGTATGCAGATGACACTACCTTAATCTGTGCTGCACAAAACATTCCCACCCTCCTGCAAACAACTCAACTAGCATTCTCTGACATTGAAAACTACCTTACCAAAGCCCAACTTATCCTCAATCCAAAGAAAACTCGGCTTATGATTATAACCAGTTCTAACAAAAACACTAACAGTCAATTCACTATCTACTCCACAAATGCTACTCCAGTTGCTCCAGTGGCACAGGCTAAGCTATTGGGAATAACCATAGACTCCCGCCTAAAATTTGATAGTCATCTCAACTTAACTATTAAAAAAGTACATGCCAAACTGGGGTCACTCTACCATATCAAACCATTTCTTACCAACAACACAAGATCAGCCATTGCTCACTTCCAACTTCTATCCACCCTACTCTATGCATCTCCCATTCTGACTAATCTCAACAAAACTGAACTAAGCAAAATGGAAACCTGCTATAACAGAATTTCCCACTTTGTGCAAATTGCTTATATAGAACTCATCACTGTACTGCTTTGAGACAGCTCCACTGGCTTGAACTACCCAACCTCCTAACCTACAATCAGCTCTGCCTCTGGCATTCTATCTATTACCTCCCCAATAAGTGTCCTGCCCTCAAAAAACTAGTGCAACATCACTCAGCCAAAAGACCTCTTAGATCATCAAGCAAACTACTACTAGAAGTCACCAACAGCTACAATAGCTTTGGAGATGCACTATATAGTAGTTCAGTGGCTAAAAAATTGAACTCTGTCCCTACTAGCATTCAAAACACATCATCCAAAGCGTCCTTTAAAGACCTCATCAGGCAACATGTCAAGCAAAGTTGGCAGTGCCATGATTGCTCCGCAGGCTAGTGAAAGCGGATAACATATACATACAAAATCTAGACCACTTGATAATAGTTTTTTATCTTACTCACAAACACTGGCTAATCAACAGTGTATGTACTGTACCTGTGTACTATGTATGTATTCTACCTATGTTCCAAATTTCAGCTGTACACCACAAATCTATTAATTACCTTTATTTTTAAAATTATTTTTTTCTGTTTGTTCTCTCTGCTGTAACTGTTTATGTGCTGCATACCACTGTAAAAACATGTCTCCTGTAATTTGTGTGTATACTGATCCTGTCTTGTGTTTGTATTTTTTCTTTGTGGAGCTTTTCTCCTCGGGCCTCTTCTGAAAAAGGGCCTTTTCGGCTCAGTCAGACACCCCCGGTTAACAAATGTAAAATAAAATAAATAAATAAATAATCTACCCTAAGTAAACCAGAGAAACAATATCCAAACATAAGTTATACAACCTAACTAACATATGGGTTTCATCTTGTTTTTGTGTTGCTTACACTTAGAAAAAGAAAAATAATAAGATCTGAACACAGGAAGGAATGTTGAAAGATTTGATTGTAGGAAGTATGTATTATAAAACTCATAAGTACAGCAGTGCAGCCTATATTTAAGCATAACTGCAAGACAATTTCTCTAGTTAAATATGATTCATATCAACCTGTATGATTTCTTGATATGTTATTGGGATTGTTAATTCTTGTCAACCTTAGTCGACTGAATTTAGAATATATCATACTGGTTAATAACCATATGCTTACTATTATAATTATCCTATAGATTGATAACGTACTTCCTAACTAACAAGTAATGACTTGTCAGGCTTGGAGTATAGTGCCTGCGATAAGGAGATGGACACTTTGATGCTTTGTCATCTTAAGTGTAGGGGTTATAATAAACCCATGGATAGAAAGGGGTTCATGGTTCAGGTTTTGATACTAAGAATGTTCTTATTTTTTTTTTTACTTGCCTAAATATATTAGTCAAACTAAAAGGAAACTAAACTATTTTGTTATTCACAGCTGTACACAAACAAGAACTTTTATACATTATTCTGCCTATTGGAATTCAAGTTCAATTAAATCTGCATATAGCAGTATTTAAATATGAAGGTGATCTCAATTAATGTTAATGGATTGAATAATTAATGTAAGAGACTAGGTTTAATTAACTATATTAAAACTATAAACCCACAACTGATATTTCTACAAGAGACTCATTTATTAACTGAAGACCTTAATATACTTAGCTTCAATGGTTATACAGTATTAACAAGTTCATCACATAAGAAAAAAAAACAAGAGGGGTAACGATTTTATGGAAACATTCTGTCATTATACCAAAAATAATAAGCTCATATCAAGATAAATCTTGGACACTTTGTATGCCAATTATCCCAATAAATGGTAAACTGTATACTTTTATTAACTTTTATTGGATACCTGGCTTGAGTGTAAGTATAGTTAACAACAGTTAGAAGTAATCCAGCACTCCAAAGGGAACTTGATAATAGCTGGGGATTTCAATTATATACTGGATGATAAAGACACTGACTCTATAAATACCAGAAGGAAAACTGCAACATCAAAAACACTAGCAGAATTTGTTGAACTATATAATCTTAAAGATGTTAATGAACTCAACCACACCACTGAATCAAACACATAAACACACTAAGACATACTCGGAGGCTCTGAGTAAAAATTTACCTAAACAGCAGAGGCCTCCAAAGCAGACACCCAAGCAACTGCAAACTCAATACACCACACAAACAACACATAAACAACAAAATCAGTGTGCAAAGCAGTCATTGCCCTTAAGGCCAAATACAACACCAAACATACTTGTCATAGGTGACTCCATAGTCAGACACACTGACGTCCCGCTCACCAGACTGAGTAAGGAGAAGGTCACAGTAAGCTGCCTGTCGGGCGCTAGAATCCACCACATAACGCAAGCACTCAGGTCTCTCAACAGCAGGTACAAGTACGACTCAGTCATTGTCCATGCTGGTGTCAACGACCTGAGACGTACCTCCTTGGACTACATGAAAAGAGACCTTGAGGAGCTCTCTGATTATGTAGCCCAGGCAGGTATGACCCTGACCTTGAGCAGTATCCTACCTTCACCTAGAATGATGCCACAATACAGTGATAAGATGATCAGCTTTAATAATTGGCTTAAATTCTGGTGTCATTCAAAGGGGATCCAATGTCTGTCTGCCTGGGATGACATGCTGGACAAGCCATGCTGCTTCGCAAGGGACGGCTTGCACCTGTCACCCCTAGGCTTCCGGATATTGGCAAAGGCTCTTGCCACCCCCATAGTGCCTTTTTTAGGCAAGGCTCAAATTCTAAACCTACCACCCTAGAACACAAAAAGGAAAAAAACTAAGGGTAATGCTGCTCAATGCCAGAAGTCTCAATCTCAAGATGCACGCACTCAAGGCCCTTCTCAGTATGGAGAACATTGATGTCTGTGCTGTGACAGAAACCTGGTTCAAGGCTACTGAGAGCACCCCAGCACTATCAGGTTTCACCTCATATCATGCGTTCTGGCCCCAAAATCCGGACAACACCAAGAAAGGAGGGGGGGTGTCCATATTCATAAAGGACACCCACACCTCAAGGTTGGTGGCAATGCACGATGCATCGGAGACCATCCAGGTGCAATTAACCATAGGCAAGACTGCTCTGCAATTTGTAGCATGTTACAGGCCACACTCTCAAACTCAGGAACCACACATGGCCTTCCTGAAAACATTGGAGGGGATAAATGTATCTCCAAACGCCATCATACTAGGTGATTTCAACTATCCTAATATAGACTGGGAACACTACTCAAGCCCAAACACTCTAGCCCAAAGGTTCCTGGAGTTCATAAACTCAAATGCCATGGAACAACTAGTCACCATCCCCACAAGAGGAGAAAACATACTTGATCTCATCATCACGAACATGGGATCACAATGTTCAACACCGGAAGTATACCCCTCACTGGTGAGATCAGATCATAAACTAATCTCGCTGGAGGTCCTCATCCCGCCCCCACCTGAAATAAAAAAGACCACAGTGAAAAACTTCTCAAAAGCCGACTTCACACTTCTAAAAACTAGTGTGGTCTCCTTTAAGGCCCCTGAGTCAGTGGTAAACATTACTCAAACTGCTGAATCACTTACAAATGCCTTCTACCAGCACCTACAGGACTGCATGGATCAGGCAATCCCAAACAAAACTAAGACTCTTTGTACCAAAGGCAAGCGTCCAGTCTGGTGGACCCCAGCAATAAACAAGCTCTACAACAAAAGGAGGAAGCTACTACAAGATAGAGCAAAATCCTTGAAAGGTAAGACACCTTTGATCATTATAAGTAAAAAACTAAGAGCTCTCATAAAATCATCCAAGGCAAATTTTGAGCGAAAAATCACCAAGGACTCAAAAGACAATCATAAGGCCTTTTTTAGCTACGTTAGAAACCTAGGAGGAAACTCCCAGATATGTTCAGAATTAGTTCAAAATGATGTGAAGATTACTGAATCTACACACATTGCCAACATACTGGCTGACAGGTTCAGTGCAAACTTCTCCCCCCCCCAAAAGGAGAGATATCTATACCAGAGGATTGTAGCCCCCCAAACATCTCCACCGCCCAGGTGAGAACTGCTCTCTCCAAGGCAAAAAACACAGCATCCATGGGACCAGATGGTGTCCCCGGCTGTGTGCTCCACGAACTCAATGAGGAATTAAACCCGCAGTTAGGACAGCTCTTTAATCTTAGCCTCACCTCAGGATACGTACCCAAGGAGTGGCACACGGTGACTGTGGTCCCACTTCACAAGGGCGGTGCCTCCACCGACCCTGGAAATTACCGTCCCATTAGCTTGACAAGCCTTATCTGCAAAGCCATGGAGAGGATCATAATGGAACTCATAAATAAAGACATAGGGAACTTGCAGAATTTGGATCCAACCCAGTTTGGCTTTGTTAAAGGCAGATCATGCCTTTTAAACTTGGTTGACTTTTTCGAGACAGTCACCAAGGCCATTGATGAGGGAAAGGCAGTCCATACAGCCTACCTCGACCTGGCAAAGGCCTTCGACACAATACCCCACTCAGGTATCATCGAAAAACTCATCAGCTTGAATGTAAACCCATACATCACAAGATGGGTTGCAAACTGGCTAAGTGACAGAACCCACAGGGTCAGAGTTGCTGGAGCCATGTCAGACTCAAGCCTGTCACAAGTGGTGTCCCACAGGGCTCAGTCCTGGGTCCACTCTTGTTCGGCATCTACTTTTCTGAAGTACAAGCAAACACAGGAGGGTTATGGCTGACAAAGTTTGCAGATGACTGCAAACTGGCGCCATAGTCGAAAACACATCTGACACAGATATCCTTCAGAAGGGCCTCACAGAAATGGATAACTGGTGCCAGAGCCATGGCCTAAAGTTAAACGCCAAGAAATGCATAGTCATACCCTTCGGGAAAAACAAGGTTACCCCTAGCTACCATATAGGTGGCAATCCACTGAGCACAGAAGAAGTCATCAGGGATCTGGGGACCCAGGTTGACAGTAGCCTTTCATTTGACACTCATGTTGCTAAAGTAGTTAGGAAAACCTTCTACATTGCCCACCTGATCATGAAGGGATTCACATCTAGATCAAGGGAGGTCATCGTCCCCCTGTACTCATCACTCATTAGACCTATGATTGAGTACAATGCCCCATTTGGAATGTATCTGACCCGACACCTGCAGCAGCTGGAAAGGCCCCAAAAGTTCCTCCTCACCAAAAGGATAAAGGGTCTCAAAAATATGTCTTATGCTGCCCGACTGAAAGAACTCCAGCTCTATTCAGTCTCATACCGCTTGCTCAGAGGTGACCTGTGCCTGACATATAAGGCCATGTCAAACCCAGATTTGATGAATATGCTTCACCTCAAAAAATCTAGATCCCTCAGAACCACAAGGGCGGGAGACTTAAACCTTGACACGGTTATTAATAGAACGTGCTGGAGGGACAGATTCATCACCCAGAGACTCCCTATGCTGTGGAACAAAATCCCGGTACATGTGAGGCAGTGCACCTCGCTGGCCTTGTTCAAGAGGAATCTTGACCAATGGATGGAAGATCGCAGATATACCCCAGGGATTACTTCAGTGTCACTGCTTGACAGAGGCACAGCAAAATAATAGGCATAGTTTTATTCAAACTAAAGGGGTGGCGAAAGCCACATAACTATGGGCTAGGCTTATAAATGCCCTTGGGCAGATAGCCTAGTATGAACCTATGAACCTATGAACCTATGAATATGCAGACAACAATTCTCTGTATTATATGCTTAATTTACATAGGTATAACACACACTAAAGAACAGATAGAGTATATATATCAAAGGAAATAACCACCTTTCTTAGCAATGTTAAAGTAATCTCTTGTCCAGTAACAGACCACAATGCAATTACTTTTGAAGTAGAAGTTCATAAACAAAAGATGACAATCACTAGAATACTATCCTATATAATGAATCTGAAAGAGTTTAAAGAATTTTATATAAAATAATTACAACAATTTCTTAAATTAAACATAAATGAAGACACTTCAGAAATCTATGTATGGGTGCATTAAAAACATACATATATGGAAGAACATTAACTTGGTACGAAAACAAAAGGAAGCAATGGACAATCAATTAACTGAACCTCAAAAGGAAATAGATATTAAACTTGATATAGAAAAAGGACATAGTCAATTAACTAATGATTTAGCAATGAAAAATAAAGAATAAACTGAAATATTACATCATAGAATAATGACAGAATTAGAAAAAAAATTAAACTTATTTCTTATTCAATGAACCTGAAGAATTAAAGGAAAATAGCAAATAGAACTAAGAAAGTTATTAAAATGAATCAAATAAAATAAATATATAATCCCAACATTAATAAGAAAGTCTCAGATTTAAACAGCAAACTAGAAACATTTCAGTTGCACTATCAAAAAATTAATACTAGCAACATAGAAATTAAACTGAAAGAAACAGTAGAAACTTACTTCAAACTACTATAAACCTCAAGTTACAGGAACAACAGAGTAGATGCATTGACAAGCAGATAACAATATCTGAGTTGCAGAATCAAATTCAAAAACTGAAACCCAATAAAGCACCAGAAAATGACAACATAACACCAGAAATGTGTAAGGTATTGCCCAAAGAAGCTAAACAGTTATTGCTGAAGGTTTTTTAACCAGGTTAAACAAGGAATATTAGATCCACCTTGTTGGAAATATAGTTTAATCTCACCTATTCTGAAATCTGAAAAAAATGCCTCCGAATGTTCTTCCTATAGTCCCATTTCATTGTTAAATGTAGATTACAAAATGTTTATGACAATACATACAAAGAGAATTAAATATATTTTGCCATCATTAATTGATCATGACCAGACAGGTTTCATAAAAGATCGAAACACCTATGACAATATTGAAAGAATTCTTGCCTTGATAGGTTATGTTGGTTTAAGTAAGAGAAACATAATTCTAGCCATCAATAGTACATTTGATTCAGTAGATTGGAATTATTTACTGGTGGTTCTAGAAAAATATGTTTTTTTACAGCAATTCACATTCTTAATTAAAGCACTTTATGAAAATTCGCTGGCCTATGTTAAGATTGGGTCATGTCTCTACTTCTATAACTATTAGAAAAGGAACTAAGCAAGGATGCCCACTTTCACCTTTACTGTTTGAATTAAGCAGCTGAGCCTTTTGCTAACTATGTTAGAATGAACACAAATATTAAAGGCATAGTAATTGGGAATAACTTAGAAATGAAAATACAATTATTGCTGATGACATCCTGCTGACAATATCTGAGAAAGTAACTGAATTATTCCAAACAATGAACTTCTTTCAAACTATTTTTGGTCTTGTATTTAATAAAATCAAAACAAAAATTTTATTAATTAACTCAAATAAAAGGGAATTTAATAATGACATTGTTAAGTACTTAGTGCCTGATAATAAAATTAAATACCTAGGAATCTTACTAGCTAGCAACACTAGAGAATCAATAAATATTAATTATATTCATATATTACGTCAAATAAAATCATTAATGCAGAAATGGTATAAGATGTTTTATACAATTGAAGATAGGTTGTATATAATTAAATCAATAATTTTCCCAAAAATCGTTATAATATATACAATTCTTTTCCATCCTTCCTACTAAGAAAATTATACAGCAATACAATAAAATGATGCTGAATTTCCTTTGGTTAAACAATAAGCCTAGAATAATGCTTAACAACAATTTAAAAGGTTGGAGAAGAGTGGAATTAATCTACCAGATAGAGATTTATTAATTGGCATCTATTACTAAAACAGTTATTCTACATCTGAACTCAACCTATACAGCTAAATGAAAATTAATTCATGAATCTATATGTAATATCATTAGTAACTCATCC
This sequence comes from Protopterus annectens, assembly GCF_019279795.1. NCBI lineage: Eukaryota > Metazoa > Chordata > Ceratodontiformes > Protopteridae > Protopterus > Protopterus annectens. The sequence continues at coordinate 1,653,791,080 of NC_056739.1, read as the reverse complement.
CATAAACAATATAATATAAATATAACAAAAGTCTTTTATAATGTGATAAGAGGTAACATAATATTTAATAAAAGTATAAATACAAAGTATATAATTGTTACTGAAACAATAATACTGTTTAGAAAATATATAAACATGAACCCAGATATAAAGACGTGTTTTTATATTACATCCTATAGCTTGTATACAAGAATGTATAACTACCTTTGATCCAAAAGTAATTAAAGAGGTTGAAGAAAAAGAAGTGATTTACTGGTATCAAATACTCAATGGATGTACATTACACACACTAGATCAAATCAAAAGGAAATTTGAGTTAGATGATAAATACAATACAACAAATAAGATAGTACATCACAAATAAGCTGGAATTGATGACACCAAGTTTTAAAAACAATATTCCTAAGTTCATAGATCTTGTGATACTTTTAATAAATAATACGTAAAAAGGACAAGGATATCATTCCAAAATTCATAAGACACTTAAAGAAACAAAGAACTATACCAATAATAGTTATTGGAATTATTATAATCAAGTTAATCAAAAGGATCCTGATAAAAATGAAAAAGAAATGATCCTTTTATCACCAAGCCTTATCACCAAGTCAGTTCAGTGGAAATTATATACATGGAAATTCCTACATAGATCCTTTCTAACCCCTCATAGATTAGAACTAATATATATAAGAAACATATTGATTGAAGATGTGAAATGCATACAAAAGCATATAAATATTGGTTTGAAATTAATTATTTCTTTCAATGAATTTTAGTGATACTTTTCAGTTAACCAAGCCATTGGTTTTGTTTAATGTACCCATACCACAATGTGTCTCAAAAGTAAAATATCCTTTACTGTGGACATTGCTTGCCATTGCACATAAAGCCATAACAACTTAACTGGAAGAATAAAGCATCAATAACTTTTCAGGATTTCAAGAAAATCACAGTTTTCGTGTCTTGAATGGAAGTACCAACCATAAAGAAAAGAACTGATAAGACAACACCATACATCACCTATTGGCAGAAAGTTGACGAAATATTGGACAAAACAAATTGATCTGATTAGTCAGCACAGTATCTTAATAAAAATTACATATTGCATATGGAAATGTGATGTTATAGATTGTATATTTTGGCAATTGTATATAGTTTAATTTGTAAATAGCTGACTAGTTGATTATGTTATTTTATGTTTCACTATTTATGGTTCAATCTATTTGAAGATATGGAAAACATTTGAGTAAAAAAAAAAGAATGCTTTTGATTTGTGTTTATAAGGCTCAGTCCCTTTTCTTGCTGCTTAACCTAGTGACCTACTATGCTGGACATGTTAATTAGCTAGATAAGTTTGCCCCAATAAAAAAAGATTGATGGAGATATCTAGATCTGTGGGATGATACCTAAGTCTCATTTTAACATTGCACTTTGATTCATTTTGAATATTCAGTTTGGTTAGCATATCATAAACCACCCCAAACTCTTAACTCATGGTTATGGATGTTGTTTATCTTGATTTAGAACTCGGATGTTGGTGTAAGTATACATTTTCAATGGATAAAGCTGCTTTGAAAAGATGATGTGATGAAATCCAGTTAGTGGACAAAACTGCTTATCATACATGAATAAAGCCGAGTTCTTTTAGTGACTAAGTCTGGTTGAATGTTTTATTTTAAAACTTAGTAGTGACAGTTGAAGTTTTGGAGTGCTTTTAACAGTTTCTGAATGCTTATTTTTTGTTAATTAGTATGTTTTTGACGTAAACCACAGGACATTAGATGCAGACTTTGGTAGTAATGTTCAGTTTTTTTTTTCTATATGTGCAGATATTGGCACTGTACTGAAGGTAATTGTTGTGCCCAGAGAGAGGTGGCACCATACAGAAGCCCTTCTGCTAGAAGAACTACAGGTATTTAAGGTAAGACTGTTTATTTGTCAGTGTTTATCTTATATAAGGGGGTTAAATTAATGAAATGTCTGTGCTAATAAAGTTGCTTCTCAGCATATACTTTTGTCTGAAGCCTGTGGTATAGCTGTTGTGATACTCTGTATGTGGGCTTATCAGGATCCTTTGTCACATCTGCTTTCTCACTGCAAGAATTATTTATTTTTATAACTAGCCTGATTTCTTTCTTTCTTGAGGTGCCATATTACTCAGTGTTACAGCCATGGTATATACCAGGAACATCCATATAAACATATGAAGATAACAGTGGAAATATCCCATTAAACATAAACATACTGTTTACTAATCATTTGGTACTTTTACCTTTGCTTTAACCAGATACAGTGTACAAATGTTTACTCCTCAGAAATCTGGCTACTACAGTTATTGATACATTTTATCTGGATGTGTGATGTTACAAGGAGGTGACTTGAATGCACTTCATAACTGACATCTAACTGTATGACTGCCTATGTTCTGGATAGAGGCACAACTAGTAAACAACAATGTAATACTTATATTCCGTCAACTTCATCCAATAACTATATGTAGTTTCCCCTACAGTTGTCCTCTATCACCAGTTAATTACTTTCTATATGGATTGTATTATCTCAAGCAATTTTAACACTTTTCAATGTCTCAGATAATAAAACCTCTTGATGTTTTTCAAGGCCAAATCTCCCTCTCAGTAAAGAAATATTTTCATAGGTTCTTAGGTGATTACTAGGCTAATGACCCCAGGGGCAGGGGGAGCATTGTAAGCCTAGCCATGATTCCCAAATGGATCTAACAAGTTTTGATACCTTATGTTTATTTTAAGGGGTATATGTAGGCTTGGGCATGGGTGGTCAAACATTTACAGACTGCCTGTTTCTACTAGAGACAGAAGTGCCAGACCACGGGACAAATTTCCAATTCCACATCCACTAGTCCAAGTTAAACATGAATTGGGTTAGGGAACAACTCTGCTTCAGTTAGATTGCAAGCCTGTTCCAAAGAAGGGGTAGTCTCTGAGACACATAACTGTCACTCCAACATATCCTGTTTGTGATGCAGATGAGGTTTAGATCCCTGGATTGGGTAATGCTAATGCCATTTGTTTTGCAGATCTGCAGCATGTCCAACAGAGCCAGATCAGAGGATGCTTTGTAGGCTAGGCATAGCCTATCACTCAGCAATTTGTAGGAGACTGAGTACATGGAGAGGGTCCTGAGGCAGTCTGAGTAGAGCATGTTGTTTAGACGATGTATTTTATTTTTTGTGTGAAGAACTTCTGTGGATGCTCCAGTTGTTGCATATGCCTGGTCAGGTACATACCAAAGGCATTCAGTTTTTTAAGTATGGACAAACTTTCTTTAGAGAGTCATTTCTTCTTGCCCATCTCCTGATTGTATTTACTCACTGCCTTCAGTGTGTTCTCAGTTCCTATGTACTCCTCATAGTTGTTTTAAGTTTCTCTTCATACTCTCAACAAATCTTTTCACCATCTGTTCATGTAATGATCCCCAGATTTCACAGAGTTTTGAAAAAGATGTCTAATCTAGTCTGAAATTAAAACCCATAATTTAGATTTAGAGTTATTGGTGCAGTCAGACTTATTTCCTTATCTTGGGTGTTGTACAGACGGATGATGTCTGAGGCACAAATTGCCTAGGAGCAGAATGCTGAAGGCTCTCTTCCATATGAAATCAAAATCAGGGAGATTTCTAAGTATGTGCCGGAAGTGATGCCCTTCCTTGGGAAATTGCTCCCTTCTTTGAGTTGCCCTCCATCAGCGGTTGCAGTGTAGCTTTCCCTCCACATCGGAGATGCAGGTTTGCCCCCCCAACTGCAAAAAACACGAAGTCTAGTTTTTCTGCATTTTGTATTTTTGGCATTAAGTTTTATTGATTCTAATTCCCAGTTTTGGTGTTCAAATTCCCATAGTGGAAGCCCATATATGTAACAAAAGAAACACAGGCTGGACAGAAGCACTCAGGCTCACAGTTTCTTCAAGGTTTAATGGCACAAGTAGTGGATAAGCAAAACACCAAAAACGCTGATAACACTCCAAATACGTTTTTGTTCACAAGAACTTCATCAGAATAATAAATTACATAGCAAAGGTCCATTAAATAGTTCCCCTAATCAAAAAATGACCAATAAAATAACAGTATACAATTTAAAAAGACATTTTAAAAATTCCTAGTTCTGCCACCTAGTGTCAGAACATAATAATTACACCCTAAAAACAATGGTAAAAATATATATATAAAAACTTTTCATGCAATCACTCATATAATAGCAATAAAATATCTCAATAGTGTATTGATATAAAATTAAAAAAATAAATATTTATACTTATGTAAAACGTATGCATATATTAAAGAAGTGCAAGTAAATGTGTTTGTTTCCAAAGTAATGTATAGCTTGGCAGACCTGAGTTTTAGTAGAGGTGCTATTGTAGTGTTCTCATTTAACCCAGGAGTCCTGCTTGCATCTAGGGTAATCTGCCACAATAATTCCCTATACTCAAGGATAGTCTCCCATGCACCCCCCTCACATCCTCAATAGTAACCTCTAAAACAAAAAACTCAAACCTTGCCTTTGGGCAGTCCAAAGAATGTTTGTACAGAGCATTTTTAACATTACATTTTTAACATCATACATGTGCTCATATATACATCTTTTCAACTTTCTTTCAGTCTTGCCCACGTAAAAGGCTTCACAAGTCTTGCACACAACTAAATATACTAGCCCACTAGCGTTACAGTTACTAAAACTTTTACCATACACCCATTTATTCCTAGTTTTTAAAAATACCTGATCAGTGTTAGAAATAAAATTGCACTGTGTGCATGCTCCACATTTAAAAGTACCTTTTCTCTTAGTGGTATGTGCAGGCTTCAATTTACCCCCACCCTCCAAGAGGTCTTTCAAATTTTTTCCCCTCTTATAACTGATCTTCAGGGGTCTCTTGTCAATACCTTTGAGATCCATCAAAGAAGTGAACCTATTCCTTTCCTTTGTATTGTATCCACTACCATTTTGGAGTCCAAATTAAAATTTAAGGTAAGAGCTTTAGAGTAAGCCAAGGGGTTGACTTCACTTAATACATGTTGATTTGCATCCAGTCCTTTACCCAACAATGGGTAGTACCTATTGTGGCGTAAGTTACTTACATAGGTACGACTGTCCACCAATAAGTCCTTTGGGTAACCCCTTTGAATAAATAAGCTTTTAATAAAGTCACACTCAAATGAAAAATCAACATCCTGGGAAGTCATTCTAGATGCTCGAATTAGCTGACCTTTGTAAATGTTTTTTTTTTCTGTATGAAAGGGTGGGCACTCGAAAAATGGAGATAAGAATTTGAAAACGTGTCTTTACGAAATATTTTAGACTTAATGCCCTCCACAGTCTTAATTAGACTCACATCCAAAAAATCAAGTCTATCCATGTTTATAGAACTGGTAAATTCCAAAAAGGTGGTAGTAGTGTCCAAATGGTTCAAAAATGTGTGTAGCTTCTCCTTGGTGTCAATCCAAAAAATAGCTATATCATCTAAAAATGTCTGATAGTGAAACCAACAGTTACTATATACAGACTTTAAAACATATTTTTTTCTCCCACCAAGCTAAAAATATATTGGCGTATGTAGGGGCACAATTTGCCACCATAGTTACGCCCTTGATTTGATGAAAAAATTCCTTCCAGCCTGTTTTTCTTTTGTTATTGATGGTTACTGTGGTTGGAATCCCCATTTTTAATCCCATATATGTCATCCTTCAAAGCCCCCGGGCCTGTGGAAAATACGGCCCAGACCGCAGAATCCTTTATAAACGCATTCTATGAACACCTTCAGGAATGCATGGATCATGCAATCCCAAATAAAACCAAGACCCAATCCTCCAAAGGCAGACGTCCTGTCTGGTGGACCCCAGCCATAAACAAACTATACAATAGAAGGAGGAAGCTACTACATGATAGAGCAAAATCCCAAAAAGGGAAGGCATCTCTGATCAGTATTAGCAAAAAACTACAGGCACTCATAAAATCGTCTAAGGCCAGCTTCGAGAGAAAAATTGCACAGGACACTAAGGATAATCACAAGGCTTTCTTTAGTTATGTTAGGAACCTGGGTGGGAATTCCCAGATATGCTCAGAATTAGTCCAAAATGACAAAAAATACACTGAGCCCACAGACATTGCCAACATCCTAGCTGACAGGTTCAGTACAAACCCCCCCCCCACCAAAAGGGCAAATATCTATCCCAACAGAGTGCTGCGCCCCTGACATCTCAGATGCTCAGGTAAGAGCCGCCCTCTCCAAAGCAAAAAACACAGCATCAATGGGACCAGATGGTGTCCCGGGCTGCGTCCTACATGAACTCCAAGAAGAGCTAAACCCAAACATAAAACTACTGTTCAATCTTAGCCTTACTACAGGATATGTACCCAAAGAGTGGCGTACAGCAACAGTGGTCCCTCTCCACAAAGGTGGTGCCTCAACGGATCCTGGAAACTATCGCCCCATAAGCCTGACTAGCTTGGTCTGCAAAGCTATGGAAAGGATCATCATGGACCTCATAAATAAAGATATTGGGGACCTACAGACACTGGATCCTACCCAGTTTGGCTTTGTTAAGGGCAGATCCTGCCTCTTAAACCTGGTCGATTTCTTTGAAACAGTCACCAAGGCCATTGACGAGGGGAAGGTTGTCCACACAGCCTACCTGGACCTCGCAAAAGCCTTTGATACAATACCCCACTCGGGCATTATAGATAAGCTCACCAGCTTAAATATAAACCCCTATGTCACTAGATGGGTTGCAAACTGGCTCAAGGACAGAACCCACATGGTTAGAATTGCTGGAGCCATGTCAGACTCCAAACCAGTTACAAGTGGCGTCCCACAAGGCTCAGTCCTGGGACCTCTCTTGTTTGGTATATATTTCTTGGCGGTACAGGCCAACACGGAAGGACTGTGGCTGACCAAGTTCGCAGATGACTGCAAACTGGGCGCCATAATCAACTCTCCAGCCGACACAAGCATCCTCCAAAAGGGCCTCATAGAAACAGACAACTGGTGCCAGAGCCATGGCCTCAAGCTAAACGCCAAAAAGTGTATAGTCATCCCCTTTGGCAAAAACAAAGTGCCCACAAATTACCACATAGGTGGTAATCCATTAAGTACAGAAGAAGTCATTAGGGACCTGGGGACCCAAGTTGATAGCAATCTCTCATTTGACAACCACGTGGCCAAAGTGGTTAGAAAAACATTTTATATAACCCACCTAATCATGAAGGGATTCACATCTAGATCAGGGGAGATCATCGTGCCTCTTTACTCATCCCTCATCAGGCCCATAATTGAGTACAATGCCCCTTTTGTGATGTACCTTACCAGACACCTGCAGCAACTGGAAAGACCCCAAAAGTACCTCACCAAGAGGATCAAAGGGCTCAAACAGATGCCATATGCTGCCCGGTTAAAGAAACTCCAGCTCTATTCAGTGGCATACCGCCTGCTCAGAGGCGATCTGTGCCTGACGTATAAAGCCATGTCCAACCCGGAATTAATGGACATGCTGCACCTCAGAAAATCCAAATCCCATCGAGCTACGCACTCGAGAGACTTGAACCTCAGCACTGAAATAAATAGGACATGCTGGAGGGACAGATTCATAACCCAGAGGCTCCCTTCACTCTGGAATAAAATCTCAGTCCAGGTTAGACAGAGTCCCACATTGACTCTCTTCAAGAGGAATCTTGATGAGTGGATGGGAGATCGTAGGTTTACCCCGGCTATCACTTCTGTGTCACTGTTAGACAGAGGCACAGTATACTAACCTCAAAAAAAGGCATAGCAAAATTAATTTAAAATGGGTGGCGAAAGCCAAACACACTCTGGCTAGGGCCTAGGGCAGATAGCCTAGTATGAACCTATGAACCTATATTTGGCTCTAATCTTACAAGATTGCACATATTTTCAACTTTTCATTTTTAAAAGTGTGCATACATTTTTTTTTGTTATTGAACTCTAAATGCCAGCCATATGGTCAAATATCAAGTCTTGTCAAAACTCTTATGAATACTTTGCAACAGAATATCACTTGCACCAATTTTGATATGACAAAATTTTATTTTATTTAACACTTTTTTACTGGGAAAGTCCAACTTGGAGCAAGTCAATTTTCAGAGGAGGCCCAGGAAGAAACACTCCACACACATCTTTGTAAAGTGGGAGGAAATCAACACAAGCACAGAGAGGACATGCAGACTCAACACAGAAGGCACCCCAGCCAAGAATCAAACCAGCGACCCTCTTGCTGGGAGGCAACAATGCAAACCACTGCACCACTGCACCATACAAATGGTGCTGTCTACTCCCAGACATAACGTGCAGCCAGCCTTATTTATATAAGCTGCCACACAGTTTACATGACTATGATCTACTTATTTTCTTGATGACACTAAGCTAGGAATGCAGGGAAGTATGAGGCAACAAGTATCACTTATTATATTTCCATTTTAAAAAGGGATTTGGCAGTCACAATACAAAATTATGTTTTGAAGTGATAGTGACATTGTTCGTGGTAGGAACACAGATGCTGAGCTAAACATTTGGACTCAGAATCTCAAGAGATTGTAAAATTATGCCTCCTTATTTTAAGTCATATTGAAAACAATAGAAAAATAGATGTCACAGGCAAGCAAGAGGCTGGTGAGAAGAGAGAAAAATCTCTTGTCCAGAAAAGATGACTATGTTGCACTGTATGAACATTAAGCTCTGACACTGGGGGTTGGCCATCCAGTGGAAGGTTTGGAGGATTTGTTAGAGATGACAGCACTCTGTTTTCATTGTTTAAGGGTCAGACATTTTGACCGGGAAGGGTGCATTTGACTGTTCTGAATACTGTTGATACTGGGTGATTGGGAACCCGTACTGTCATTCTAATAAAAAGACTATTGCAAGGGAAGGCTTTATTTAATTTAATTTAATTCATCTATCGACAAATCTATCCGTCTATCTGTCTAAAATCTAGTTTAATAATTACTGCTGCAGCTTCAGGCAGGTGCTATTTTTTGCTTTGTTTTGTTAATCTTCGGCCACATTTGTGGTCTGTGGTTTGACACGTAACATTCAACTATACAGAATACTGATACTTATGGATTTAATACTATCAGAATACCAGGTAAGAAGAGTAGGGTGATAAATTGCACTTGGTAGGTAGACACTGTGGTTGTTTTTCTACCAACATTCTACAAAAAATGTATTTTTGTAACCAAAAATAATTGATGTCTAAAATAAATAAAATAGTTTTAGAAGTGGCGTAAGATACTTAAGGTGGAGTTTATCTTTATGCTGCTCATGCAGGGGGCTTAAGACATGATGAAAATCATATTGTTGTACTTTGAAAGGTCTGCATTATCATGCACTCATTGTCAGCAGTAAAAAAATGTGACAAAATATTAATAAACTGCAACCCTAGCATCAAATATTGTAAATGTAAAATATAGTGTTTGCATTTCAACAGAAGTCTAAGCTCCTTAGCTGAGTGGTTAGAAGTCATTATTTGCATTAAATATTATTATTATAGCCCTCTCGGGAACAAAATTGATAATCAAATTTAAGTGGTTTGTTAGTTATATCTGTTTTCAAAATGGTTATGGGAAATCAAACATTCTGATCGGGTAACAATGTTGCCTAAAACATGTTCTTGTCACACCAAAAAATGCAACTGCATCACAAAGAAAGCATTGGAAACATTAAATGTGCAAAATACTTTGCAGACATTGATTCTACTGTACTTTCAATAAAAAACATCAGAAGACCCCAAAATAAAACTTTATGTACAATAAATTTATTATGGTCCCTTAATAAAATTACTGGCAAAACTGTATACCTAAACTCATAAAAAGCACAAGACGATAAAACAGTGATTAATAATGGTTATGAAATTATCAAACTGTTGATGTAATAAAGCCACAGACAAAACTTCATGCTGACTGCATTTAAAGGAGTACTGCACCCACAGACTCAAAAAACATGTTTAAAACATCATGGCATGATGTTTCCTACACTTTAACAGCATTCTGGGATTATTTACAGGATTTTAAATATTTTTATATGTAATTCCAGACTCTGACCACCTGGAGGCCAGCATATTGACGTGGTTTGGATAAATCAGGTTGCCACTCAGTATCCCACAAATCATTGTTTGGCTCACAAATGTTACATCATGCAGGCCTCCGTTTGCCTAAAGCTCCTATCATTTCATAGATGTTGCATGCGTACAAAGTTCTGAGTAAAACAGAACAGTGAAAGTAACATTCCCTGCTGCTGAATGACTACTTAAAACAGAAACAGTGCAAATGTCACAGAACACACTCAAAGTGCTGTTTACTGCAGCCTTTTTTTCTAATTTAGTTTAAATGGCACTAATTTGTGAGACAATGAATTCCAGTCCTTTTACTTCTCCCCTCCCCCGTAACACTTAGCTTGCGTAGCTGTGAAAGTGCTGAGGGTAATTTGACCTGGAAATTCCATTGACTGGCAGATCTCAGCAGGGTGCTTGACTCGTAATTCAATCTTTGCTCTATTTGCTCTAGCATTTCCTTGGTTAGAGGGACATTTTTTTGCTGCACTATAGCCATGGCCTTACTTGACTGCATTCGCATCCAGTTTATGTTGCAACTCCTGTAAGGTCTTGCACCAGGGAGCTAAATAAAACATTTACACTATTAACCAGTTTCGATTTTTATTAATGTAAGTGTTTAAGGTATCACTTCATGCTTCCACCTTGTTAAAAATGATTTACATGTGCAAAGTATGTTGGTATTCAGTGTTTGCCTACGTATTTTTTTACTCCACTGGTTGGTTTGCAAAAAAAACCTTTTGCAGTGTCCCTGGATTTTTCTTTGTACATACAAACAGTGCTATATTTCCACTTCCTTTTTCTTGTGTCCAGTAGTCACTTATAACAAAGTACATTTTTTTTTTTATAGAAAGGACATCAAGGTTAATTAACCTTGAATCAGATAATGGATGCCACTGCAAAGAATCACTGTTGAAATATTTGTGCATGGACAAAATCCCTTACTAAATATTTGCCAGACTCCAGTTCAATTGATGCTATGGCTTTAATATACTGGTGTGTTTGCTCATGCCTTCCAAATATCCCCACCATTACATACCAGTTTTGCAGTGTAGTAACCACCCGACATGCCCATACACCTTTAGCCATCAATATGCAGCTACTCCTGTTCATGTGAGTATGTGAATTCATTTTCAGACTTAAGGTGTGTAACTTGAACTGAATAATTCTAGGTGCTTGTTCAGGTTTCACATGGTGAGTGCTTAAAGCTATTCTCAGGTTAAGCCATTATGAATATGTTGCACTGCCACCTCTGACACAAGGGTAATGTTTTAATCTTTCTATTCCCGCACTGCACACTAGTGGTATCTGGTGCAAATACAAGAGAAGTGTACAAGCGATACACCACCTAAGCATCATTTGCCGTGCAGAATGTACAAGTATGCCTACCAAATTTCTGTGTTTCCAAACATCGGTGTTACATTACTACTGAATAAAAATGAACATATTGAAATGTAATATGACCTGTTATCAGATGTAATTACCATTTTTTTCCTGTATAAAATAATTTCCATGATTCTCTGGCTTTTTGGTTTCATTCACTTTACTGGCTACCTGTAGAGGTTTGCTCTTTCTTAGCAAGTTGCAGTAAATATTTTGTTATCCGGTTGTTTGCCTGGTTAGTTTGAATGGGCACACTATGAACGTTTCCAGAGGCGTCCCTGGGTAAAAGCTCAAAATGGTGCCATCTCAATGGTCTGACCTTGTACTTGAGACCTTTGTCCATGTATCCATTTAGGTCTCTCTGGTCACTCTCTCAGATTAGGTGGCAATATGGACAGAAATGTTCCAACATTCTCTCCTGCATGTCTGGTTGATATGGCGATTGAGACTCTAGAGCATTTACCTCTTGTAGTTTGACAACCCTCTACCACCTAGAACTTGAGACATGAGTTAACCTGAAGAACCTATAGTCTTAGTCCTCGCCTCTCCCGCCAGTACTATTGGCACAGAATGTTGGCAACACTATCACTACAACTCAATCACCCCCCCCGTATTCTGTCTCTGAAAGTGTTTGATAGACAGTGGGAAAATAGATTGCAACAAATAGACCCGTGGCATGCCATGATAGACAGGGTCATCACACGCTGACATGTCTGCCCTTGGGCCAAACACTTGGGTATGCTTGTAAGCCCCTCTGGGCAATACACTGAGGAATTGACAATTATTTGAATATAACACATGACGATTGGCTTAAACGGCAAAACAATGACCTTTAAGGGACGCTGAACAGGCATAATCTTCTGAGGGTGTATTCAGACCTACGCAATTATAGATTATAATGACTTCAGCTTCAAAGGCAAAGACTAGAGCACCTTGAAAGACAAAGAAACAAGTACAACAACCTCATGGACAGGCCCGCATGCCCAAAAACAGATGCTCAAAATGGCTGACTTAATTTGTTTGATCAGGGGTTCCCATCCCCCTCCTGATAAGAGGCCTAGGCAAGAGACAGACTATGAATCTTCAGATCACATTTCCATTTCATCCAATTCCTCTTCTGATCAGGAATACTCCATTCCTCCCTATGAGGATTCTGATGCTGAAGAATCTATCCCTTCAGCCTCTCCTCCTGAGGACCACTCCTTTAGGGAAACCTTGCATACCATGAGGGAGCATTTCCACTGGGAGAGCCAAGATTTTTCAGAATCTAAGAAAAGGCTCAGAGACTTCCTTTTACTACCACAACACAGGCCCCTAGCTATTCCACCTGTGTTAGACATTGTAGATGATGTGTTTTCAGAGTCCAGCCTGACTCCCGATTCCTTACCTCTAGCTCCTGTTAAGCTGGACAGATACTACAGGGTTCCTGATTCTCAAATTCCTGTTCAAAAACCCTGCTGCAGACCCAGAAACTCTCTCAGGGTCCCAAAGGGGTCAAGGCTTCCACTGCAAAGAACCCTACCCCCTCTGACAGATTCTAGGGCTCTGGATAGAGGGAGAAAAAAATTTACACTCCTGCTACCTTGGCTATAAGGGCCTTAAATTGCCAGTTTCATATGCTCAAATATCAGCAATATATCATGTCACTGCTTAAACAGAAAATGTTGATAAATTCTGAATGTGCAGAAAACAAAGAAATGCAGGATTATTGCATGCAGCTGAACAAGTTGGAAAGCATACTTTGCAATGTGGTTTTGATTCTCTGGAGGCCTCCAGCAGGGCCACTGTTACGGGTTCTGTCATTAGGAGGCATGCTTGGTTAAAGGAACAAAATCTGCCTGATCATGTCAAAGCAAAATTATTATATGCTCCATTACAGCATGATACCTTGTTTGGTTTTAAGGAAAATGCATCTACATATCAAAAAGAGATGCTAGCTGTTCAAAATGCCCTGACAGCCTTAAGGACCTACTTCATCCAGGACAACTACTGATAAAGACAGACAACACCACGGTCATGTGGTATATAAACAAGCAGGGAGGCAATCATTCTTACCCCATTTGCAGACTAGCCATGACTTTGTGGGACACAGCATTGACTTACCAAGTACATCTGCTGGCACAATTCCTGCCAGGAAAGATAAATACTCTGCCAGACGAACTAAGCAGAAACCTCATGGATCCCCACGAGTGACAATTGGATCCACAAGTCTTCAGCATGATAACAAGGAAATGGGGATGCCCGTATATAGATCTATTTGCCTCTCCTCACAACTATGAACTAAAAAGATTCTGCTCAAGGACTTGTCACAGATAAGCACGGAAAGTGGACGCCCTATCATTCAGCTGGAAAAACTTAGCAGTATATGCCCTTCCTCCACTGCCTCTCCTCCCCAAGGTACTCCTAAAGGTCAGACAAGAGAAGCCAAAGATGATACCGATTGCCCCAGACTGGCCCCACCAGTACTGGTATCCAATCCTAAGGAACTTGTCTCAATGCCCGGCTTGCACCTTACCTCAGATACCTCATCTACTGTCCCAGCAAAACAATCATGTCCTGCACAGCCAACTCAGGACCTTAAATCTGGCAGCATGGCAGATAATGTAGTCATACAAAACACACCTCTCACTAAAGCTGTGGTGGATGTCATTTTGGAGGCCAGAAGTACTAGAAATTCTTATGCTAGAAAATGGAAGAGATTCTGTGCTTGTAACCAGGCACAAGGGATTGACACAGCTGTTCCAAATATTCCTCAGATTTTGCAATACTTAACTGAGATGCTGGACAAAAGCCTATCCTTTTCATCTGAGGCAAGAAAAACTGAAGAAAATGGTGTTGGCTGCATCTTTTATACCCTGGACGCCCTGACGTCAGGGAAGAGGTGACCAGCAACCGACGCCGGAAAAAGACTTTGGAATTCAACCTGCCAGCAGGATAACCCAAATGTAATTACTGCAATGCCAGCAGGATAACCCAAATGTAATGACTGCAACAGTGAATACACTCGAACATCTACATTTATGTGTACACAACTGTACTTTTCGCAAATTTTCAAATTACCAACAGTAGGACCTTTGCTACACATAGCAATACATTAAGACAATGAAAAGAGATGTAGCATTTAAACTTCCATGAGTTGCAAAATCACATGCATTGACACAGCATTAAAAGATATTTACAGAAGATGCATCATGGTCAGTGCCACAATGATTTCCTTCCTTTACACATGCAGACCATGCATATTCTGTTTGATAACACAAAATACACCCGTAGGATTACTTCTTTGGCTCTGCTTGCCAGAGGCTCAGTTAAAGAATCAATGGGGTGGCGAAATCCAACACACTCTAGCTAGGCTTATAAATCCCCTAGGGCAGATTGCATAGTACCTACCTATGAACCTAGGTAAAACAGGTCCATGCTTGCTAGGCATCTTTCCGGTTAACAAATGTTCGATTAAAAAATAAAATTTACACAGACACACAGACACACCCTTTCAAGCATTAGGTCACCCTCAATGAACCAAGAAATACTTAAAAGTCATACATGGACTTACTGGAGCCCTTCACCATTCAATCCAACACAGTTTTTTTGAGCAACTTCAACTGCACCACTATAAACAGGGATACTTACACAACCTCAGAATTGCATGCCCAGGGATTCCTGGACTTTGTAATCACAAAAACATTGGACGAGATAGACCATACACACAACATGACTGGAAATATATGCAACTTGGTACTCAAAACGCATGGGAGAACACTAACTCACTACTGTAGCGTCATCGCTGGTAAGGTCAGACCACAAAGCAGTCTCCTTCACAATAAAAATCTATTCTGTGACCCCCAGCTAACCACTTAACATTTATGAACTATTCTAAGGCAAAAGTCCTACTACTAAGTGATAACCGGTCAAAATGTGAAGCCCCTCTAAATCCTGAAAATACAGCTGCCTATGCAGAACTTTTCACAGAAATCCTGTACAATCATGTCAATAACTACATACATAGGGACAGGTGTGCCTACCAGTAATAAGTCCAGAACCAACTCTAAAAAACGTGTAGGAAAGCACACATTAACAGGTTGCAAAACAGATGAAAAAGTCATAGCTAAGATTACGAGGTGGTATGCCCAACATGATAAAAACACTCAAACAATAAAGAGGGCAAATAAAATCAAACCGGAGGTAAAGACAGGCTCTCAGGCACAGAACAACCATAATGCTTACTTTAGTTATGTCCAAAACTTCAAAGGTAGTGCACAGCAGTGTGCAGAACTGAGTGATAATGGAGCTAGAATACATAGCAAATCTGCTGGCCAAAAAAATTCATCTCCAGTTTTACCAATCCTGTCCCAAGCTGCCCTCCAGAAAATACCCCCCACCAACTATCACTAGGGAGCAGGTCCTAAATGCACTCTCCAAGACCGAACATTCGCCATCAATGACAGCTTCTCCAGTTGGCTTGAAACAGTCTACTGAACAGCTTAACCAGCAGAATATTGCCATTATCTGTAATTCTAACTCCAAATTTTAAGTCACCTATAGTAAACTGTGACAGTCATTTATAATCCTACTGTCACCAACCACAAAAAGTAAAATTCTTAAAAAACAGTATTAATTTAAAAAATGCAGCACTAAGTTCTTGTGCGACCTGTGAGTTCCACAACTAAGCAGAATTCTGTAGAAAGCAATGTACACTGATTGTTTCATAAAATGGCATACCCACCCACAAACAATTAAGCTAGTCCTTGTCTGTCCACATGATGCACCTAGACAATATCTGACTTTACTACTTTATAAAGAATGCATGAATAGATTACACTGGTTAACACATTCAGATAAATACATACATTGAAATGCATACAACATTAATAGCTTAGCATTTAAATTTCTAATTCAATTAAATGAAAGTCAGTACCAAGCCAGAAAACAATGCACTTAGCACCTCATCTAGTTGCAGATGACCATTTCCACCTCTGCTGGCACCCATTGTTTAATCCAGTATGTCCAATATCAAAAGACAAGGATGACTGTAGCAATTTTAGAATAATTAACATGTAAACCAATTGACTCAAGCTTCCCTTACCACAAATTGAAGTTATGCAACTATTTTTTTATATAATTAGTCCAATGTTTTAGTTAATGTAACCAACTTCAAGAAACTGAAATTTGCAGTGGAAACTGACATCTGCAGAAGACACTAAAGTTATGCATAAAGTTGTAAAAGCCCTATTCATAAGCTTGTAATGCACTTGGAACAAATGTGAAAACATAATTTCAGTGAAACTCAAGGGAACCACAAATAGCTGCCCAAGAGGAGAATTGAGAAACAGAGGTTGGCATGAGAGGACACACATTCATTTTAATGACATGCTTTATAAAGCAGGACAACAGGAACTGGTGCTGATAATGGTGGACCTGAATGCATATAGGACAGACAAAATAGGATACGAGGACTGCCTGGGTCCACATGGGTGGGGCAGTAGAAATAAAGACAGAGAGGCCACTCTAGACCTCTGTCTGCCAGGTGGTTTGATAGTAGCCAACACATGGTTCGCAATGTGATATTGTCACAATATTGCATACAAGAGTGGATAATGTGCAACTTGCATAAACTTCCTAATGTGGAAAGGAGAATGGGGTAGAATCAGTGACCGTAAATTCATCCCCAGTTACACAGTATGCCCTCAGTAAAAAAAACACTGGTTGCCACAATCAGATGCAAGCAGTGGTCATAGAAGACTTCCAAGGCCAGAGACCAGGCTGAAGACCTAGAAGATGGCTGGAGAGAAAGCACAAAGACTAGGGGGGAATACTGCATGGATAACAAGAACGCTAAAAAGGAGTTGTAATAGGAAAGAACAAGGCATCAGAGGCACTCTACCAACTTCTGGAAGGTGACTCAGTAGATCGCACAAAGAAAATATATCGGGTTGCAAGGCAAAAACAGAAAGATAAAGAAGACAGACACCTTTCATAAGGGATGCCAACAACAACCTGCTCACCAGTCCACAGGACAAAGGGAGATGGAAGGAGTACTTCCAGCAGCTTCTACTGTGGAAGACTATACAGAAGCTGTACTTCCCAGACACAGCCTACAATGAGAGAAGAGCAGGATTCCACCATGGAAGAAGTAAGAATAGCTCTAAGGAAAATGACAGGGAAAGCAGCAGGTTGAAGTCACAGCTGCTATGATAAAGATTGGGTGGCACAGAGGTTGGAGTTGTCGCCTCATAGCAAGAGGTTCCATGGTTCAATTCTTGCCTGGGGTGCCTTCTGTGCCGAGTTGATATATCCTCCCTGTGTTCTTGTGGGTTCCCTCCAGGTACTCTGGCTTCCTCCCACATTCCAAAGACATGCACAAGGGTTTGTGAGAATCAAGATTTAGTTTGCTTAGTAAAATGAATATGTACTGTCTTGTATGGTCATAGATTTTAAGTGTTGATTCAAGGAAACAGACAAGATGATGGTAGACAGACCAGATTTAGCAGTGTGCTACATGCATTTTGGCAGAATGCCCAGTGTTATTTGAACTACTAGGCAGTTTAGGTCAATGTCAAATGAGGAGTCATTTCTCACTATTAAAAGTGAAGAAATTCACCCAGGCAAAATACAATCATAAACAAAACCACAGGCCACTGGATAAAAGAATTGTTTCATCACGTCTAGCGCCTTGGCTAAACACCTTCAAGAGAAATAAATCATAAAAATAAAACAAAAGTAATATATATACAAAGTCTAAAACACATGACATAATTACTCTATTAGTAAAACAATTAAATATTTCCAATTGCACTCAGTGTTTAAAGCAAATGTACTGAAGTGTTATACTGTAAAATATACACAGCCTCTTTATATAACAATTTTTCTGACATTTTTACCCCATCTTTACTGTCATTTGTTCCAAAATACAACCTTGCAATGAAATAAAATTGCCTTGAAGATACTACTTTAAATGCAAAGCTATTGGGCTCTTTTTAAGATTCTAAGATTTTAAGTAGCTGAACAGTATTTCAGAAATATGACAGCTGCACAATATCTAGGGTTGATGAGCTAATAGACAAGGTGGGAAGTTGAGTTTGTTGACCATATTAGATTTAATAAAGGGATACTGGCAAACCTTCTAATGGCCAAAGCCAAAAAAGACCGCTTTTTCAACACCAGAAAGCATATTCAAATATATAGCCCTTCTTTTGGGTTACATGAGTCTGAAGTAACTCATAGCAGGCACTGTTTGCCTCCCCACCACCACAGTCACTTCATAGCACCAGCTCAGCACCCCAATAGCTGTCCATGCTGGGTCTACCAGCTCCTTATCCTTTCCACTGGACTCAACCTGGGGCTGGCTGTGCAACTAGGTATCCAGATCTCAGCATATCTCTGCATCTGTCCAAAAGGGGGCTCATTTATGACCTATCTATTCCACTCTCCCTTCTGCAGAACTAATGGTATCCCCAGAAGGTGGGCATGCAATGGAGATGTGCAGTGTATCACCCACCTCCAGCTCAGCCATGTCTCTACTATACTTTATACCTCTAAATCAGAAAATATTAACATGGTAAGTGTTAAGTGACCTCATTAGCACTTCAAGATAAATCTTGATGATTGGATGGGAGATTCACTCTGGGAATCACTTCTGTGGCTCTGCTCGACAGTGGCACATGAAAATAATTTTCTTGGGTGGCGAAAGCCAGGGTACCTTTTGGCTAGGCTTATATAGGCCCTGGGCCAATAGCCTAGTACTTACCTATGAATCTATGAAAAAAGTAGACAAGCAGAGATAGGTGGGCCTTAATAGAAGCATATGCCAAACCAGCATTGAGCATTTCACCCAAATAACAAAGAAAACCAAAGAAGCATCGAGAGCAAGTGGGTCTAGGTTCAGAGAGACAGCAGAAAGAAAAACTCCTCCATTTGGATAAGTAGGATTTCCTAGTCATATGTTTCCCAGCCACCTGCAGAACTTGCAGCATGTCCTGAGAAAGAAATTGTGTCAATGGTGAATCAAAATCCTATCATCCACAATGTCATTTCAAGTGTGGATAAGTGGGGATGGATAAAAGATCCCTTGTCTTGTGTGATTAGATCCACTCTGTGAGGTAACTTGTGCTGATTACTCTGGGTTGGATGCAGACGAGGAAAAGAGTGCTGTTGCCGGCAAAGGGGAGTCACAAACAAGATTTTGGGAGCATCCTGTATAATTTTTAACAGGGATTTTGGAAATAGAGGAAGGGGAGTGAATGCATAAAGAAACACCCCCTTCCAAAAGAATGAGATGGTGTCCACCTTCTGTACCAGGAGGCCTGCGACTCCAGCAGAAAACAGAAGCTGTGTGCTGTGAGGGGAGGCAAAAACTGCCTGAAGAGTCACTTGACAGAAAGATCCTATACCAGAAGTGCCAACCAGCAAAGAAGGTAAGAGCTCATTCCTCCCTGCTTGTTGATATACCACATCACTGTGGCATTGTCCATGAACACAGAGGCCCTGGAGAAAAAAACAGAGTGAAAGTCCTGAAAAGCCATCAGAAGAGCTCTCATCTCTGTCATTGCTGTTCACCTACTTACGTGTAAATCTAAATATGTAGTTGTAGTTTTAGTGTTTGCAAAACCTGCACATCATTTTATACAGGGTGAACTACTCGGAAATTCTATAAACAAGTCTATGAACATAAGCATGCTGTTCAAATAGGTGATGAAAAAATGCATTAGCAAAGCATTATAAATTTTACAAACATAAACTGGATTAAGTTTCTAGGTTTAGAGGAATTGCAAGGATTTCAATATATATTTAATGCAGAGGATGAGTTAGAGTGGCTTGAATATGTGAGGCTAAATGCTTGCTATCCTTCAGGGTTAAACAATAGACAAGATTTTATTGCTTACATTTAAAGGAAAAAAGAGTTAAGCATTAGTGTAAAAGTGGGATTATAGTAATCAAGCACAAAACACAGAAAATGCACAAAAATGCTGAAACCTTCAATGCTGGCCCTAGTAAAGACTGTCCCTCCTGCAACTTCACAATTCACCAAACAAGCAGCTCTGATAGGAAAGCAGTCTGTCCACAGATAAAGTAAATGAAGAATACTTCAACACATATGATGGCATTTACACTTAGCTGCAATCCAGCAAGGGCATTGCACATGCAGTACAGAAAAGGCTGAAAAGTAGTAATAAGCATCAGGAGACTTGACATATTAAAAACTGAAAAGAAAACTATAATAAGTAATAGATCATTTGGCAAACCAGCACAGTGCTGTTCAAAGTGAAAGAAATCTAAAGCATTAGAACAGAACTTTAGACACCATGCATTAATTTTCATACCATGTCCTGCAATTACAAAGGTAACACCAACTTGTTTTCTAGGCTAACACAAGATAGAAGTTATTTTAGCACCAACATTTTAGTATAAAAGGAGCAAACAGGTTACTGAAGAAAAATACTGCTGAGTATATAGTAAGTACATGAAGGTGCTCACCATTCTCAGTAAATGCAAAGCAATAAATAAAAATCAACTGATGAGATGTATCAGACAAAGCAAGCAGACAGTGTTCACTACTTATATACAAGCCCGTAAACAGAACCAAATACAACTGTCACCTTTTATTCATGTAACAGATACACTGCTCACATAAGCAATAACAGCCTCACCCATTAAAGACTAATTTGATGCACTATATAAAGTTTACTTATCCATGTTAGGCAGAGCCCCTCAATGACCCTCTTCAAGAGAAATCTTGATGAGTGGGTGGGAGATCGTGAGTTTACCCTGGGATCTCTTCTGTGTCCCTACTAGACAGAGGTACAGTAAACTAACCTTAAAAGGGCTATCTTCTGTGACCTACTATACAGAGGCACACTCAACAAATCTAAAAGGGTGGCAAAAGCCAAACACACTCTGGCTAGGCTTATAAATGCCCTAGGGCAGATAGCCTAGTATCAACCTATGAGCCTATGAAATCCAACACAGTATCAGCAATCCATCTACATGCTGTGGGAATAGAGCCCACAGCCTTCTGCATCTATACATATGCATCCTGAAGTGCTACTAACATGGCTTTCAAACTCTAAACAGACATTGATACCAATTGTCAAGGAAAACAGTTGCACGTTATATAATAAAACCACAGCATTCTTCCCTTATAAATCAGCAATCAGAGTGGAAAATTCTATAGACTTTCTTGCCAAGACAAAGTAATAGCTTACTCATCCAGAACTAAACAAGCATGAAGTAATTAGCAAAGTATCACAACCAACACCAGTTTACACTGGGAGCACAAAGAAGACCGGATTGAAGAAATACAAGAAAAAGAGAGACTGTGGGTGGGAATGCGAATGACGTAGCTAAAGTGGGAGTAGGGCATTGGTGTCACATTTAGGGCACTCCAGCTGGAGATTGCAGTTACAAAGAAGCCTGCACCTCTCTTGAGGTTTATATAGCAGGCTGATACACCAGATCTGCTGCCCAAATAGGTAATGGATTATAGGCTTAACACACAGAAACACACAGACACACAGAAAAATTATGCATGTTCTAAGTAAGAAATCTGACTATATGGGTAATGCTTTTAGGAAGATTGCATATTTGTGACAGATGGACACATGCCACAAATTGGGAACTGCTGGATGATTTAAATAAGTGTTTGGTTAACAGGCTCAGTGTGTGTCATGCTTAATAAATAAAAAATAAGACTGATCTCGGCATATCCAGAACTAATCTACTCCCTAAGTCGTTAGTTAAGCTGTTGAGTCAGTTACAAAAAAAAAAAAAAAACAGCTTAGCGATTATAAAAAAGCTAGGTAGATTATGTATTCCCCATATTTTACAACTTTGGCTTTTGCCACTTTAAAATCGCATCCAAAGTAATGCTTCAGAGATCAAAGTTCAATCGAGACTGTCTGTTTCATCATGCCAAAAAAAATAAATAAATAAAACACCACGAACCTGTCCACAACAGTTCATTGCTCATGGCTTCTCAAGGACATTTAAGCAAGTAAAAATTCTCACTCGAGCGGGAAAGCAGTAACAAACGCTAGTTTAAAATCAACAGGGAGCTTGCGACTACTTCGGAAGACCTGTGTTTTCACTTTTTTTTAATAACGTTTCTGACCAGGATGAAGGAATAGCAAAAGACTCAAAATATAACAACAACTTGTCCATCAGGCTATAACACACTTGGGTCCTCAAAACCATCGGGGAAAAAGGAAAGACAAGCGAAAATAAAGACAAAACATAGAGACATATATATATACACACATATATTCACACTCATACATACACAAACACACATACATATCCACACTCATATGTATAAACATATACACACGCATCCATATAATAACTTCATGAACCATATGAATATATCATTAGAACCATACATACACAACACTTATGCGCACAAAACACATGCACCTTTTGCAAATCATTTGCAGCTATTACAATAAATCGGTTGCTATTGCAAGACCACGTGCACACCGTGAATCCACTACAAGCAAAACACAAAAGCGGACAAGTTGTAAAGCCTTGTTCTAGTAAAAGACAACAAGGCAGAAGAAACTATCATGAATTAGGTTGTAAAAGTTGACTTGCAAATAAATCAGGCCACGAGGATAAGCTGATACAGGCAAGGCTTGGGAAAAACACGTTCGATTGAAAAACACTGCGTGGTAGAAACACGAACACAAGAACTTCCCTACCTCCTGCAGCTGTATTTGAGCATTCCAAGGCTGGGGAAGGACAAGGCAGCTGTGACATCACAGAATGGGTGGGTTTCTCTGTTTGACCGAGAAGCAGAGGCGGCTGTGGTGATGTCACTTGGGAGGAAATTAAAAAATATATACCTCCACTGCCTGGCCGCGATGGCGTCAATAATTGGGAGACTCCTGGAAGCTTAACTGAAATGCAAGAGAATGTTTTAAGAGTGAAAACATTCCTGTACTAAGGTAGGGCTGGATTAGAGAACTAAGAATTTCTATTTTCTAAATGCTGCATTCTTGTTTGTTTATGCAGGAAGCTGTAAATAGGGAGGAAAACGGCAGAGAAGTTGAGGAAAGCATTTAACAAATCTGTTGTAATCCTTTAATGATGGACAATCTTAAGCTCTTATTGACAGTTTAATAGGCTATCCAAATCCTAGTCCCAATCTGAAAATTCAAGTTCCTCCTACACCACCAGCTCCTGTTAACCCACACCTACCCACCCATTGTAACCACACATATCAGAAACATCCCAGGGATAGCCTTTCCTCCAATATGAAAATAAATGTCACAATAAGTGTTCTCCCAACCCCCCTCCCCCCAATGTATATACACACACACACACAAACACACACACACAGCCCTTGATTGTCCAGATTTTCTTACAATGTCCAGATTTTTGTCTCATGTTTTTGGTCTGTTCCTCATAAAATTTGTGTTTTTCCTGGCAAATCACTGGGGATTGAAGTAACTAAATAATGACATACACTTGAGTTTCAGACTTCATATCCTTCACAAAATGCACACAAACACAAATCTTGTTACTGTAGCAACTCAAATTTCTACGTTTATAAGATCAATGTTTAAAATATGTCCCCATTTTTGGACTTGATTCCCCCCAATTATTTTAGGCTTTGTCAAGATTTATTTTCACCAAGATTGTTGGTGCCCATCCCACAACTGTTAAAGTGTTCTGGTGGAGGTCTCAGTCCTCATCTGAAAACATATCTTTACTCATCAGCTTCTGTGAGATACCAACAGTGTTTTTTCAGTATTTTAATAAACATCCATGTCATACCTCAGCCATTCCTTTACATTCTGATCGGGTAACAATGTTGCCTAAAACATGTTCTCGTCGCACCAAAAAATGCAACTGCATCACAAAGAAAGCATTGGAAACATTAAATGTGCAAAATACTTCACAGATATTGATTCTACTGTACTTTCAATAAAAAACATCAGAAGACCCCAAAAATAAAACTTTATGTACAATAAATTTGTTATGGTCCCTTAATAAAATTACTGGCAAAACTGTATACCTAAACTCATAAAAAGCACAAGACGATAAAACAGTGATTAATAATGGTTATGAAATTATCAAACTGTTGATGGAATAAAGCCACAGACAAAACTTCATGCTGACTGCATTTAAAGGAGTACTGCACCCACAGACTCAAAAAACATGTTTAAAACATCATGGCATGATGTTTCCTACACTTTAACAGCATTCTGGGATTATTTACAGGATTTTAAATATTTTTATATGTAATTCCAGACTCTGACCACCTGGAGGCCAGCATATTGACGTGGTTTGGATAAATCAGGTTGCCACTCAGTATCCCACAAATCATTGTTTGGCTCACAAATGTTACATCATGCAGGCCTCCGTTTGCCTAAAGCTCCTATCATTTCATAGATGTTGCATGCGTACAAAGTTCTGAGTAAAACAGAACAGTGAAAGTAACATTCCCTGCTGCTGAATGACTACTTAAAACAGAAACAGTGCAAATGTCACAGAACACACTCAAAGTGCTGTTTACTGCAGCCTTTTTTTCTAATTTAGTTTAAATGGCACTAATTTGTGAGACAATGAATTCCAGTCCTTTTACTTCTCCCCTCCCCCGTAACACTTAGCTTCCCTAGCTGTCAAAGTCCTGAGGGTAATTTGACCTGGTAATTCCATTGACTGGCAGATCTCAGCAGGGTGCTTGACTCGTAATTCAATCTTTGCTCTATTTGCTCTAGCATTTCCTTGGTTAGAGGGGACATTTTTTTTTTGCTGCACTATAGCCATGGCCTTACTTGACTGCATTCGCATCCAGTTTATGTTGCAACTCCTGTAAGGTCTTGCACCAGGGAGCTAAATAAAACATTTACACTATTAACCAGTTTCGATTTTTATTAATGTAAGTGTTTAAGGTATCACTTCATGCTTCCACCTTGTTAAAAATGATTTACATGTGCAAAGTATGTTGGTATTCAGTGTTTGCCTACGTATTTTTTTACTCCACTGGTTGGTTTGCAAAAAAAACCTTTTGCAGTGTCCCTGGATTTTTCTTTGTACATACAAACAGTGCTATATTTCCACTTCCTTTTTCTTGTGTCCAGTAGTCACTTATAACAAAGTACATTTTTTTTTTTATAGAAAGGACATCAAGGTTAATTAACCTTGAATCAGATAATGGATGCCACTGCAAAGAATCACTGTTGAAATATTTGTGCATGGACAAAATCCCTTACTAAATATTTGCCAGACTCCAGTTCAATTGATGCTATGGCTTTAATATACTGGTGTGTTTGCTCATGCCTTCCAAATATCCCCACCATTACATACCAGTTTTGCAGTGTAGTAACCACCCGACATGCCCATACACCTTTAGCCATCAATATGCAGCTACTCCTGTTCATGTGAGTATGTGAATTCATTTTCAGACTTAAGGTGTGTAACTTGAACTGAATAATTCTAGGTGCTTGTTCAGGTTTCACATGGTGAGTGCTTAAAGCTATTCTCAGGTTAAGCCATTATGAATATGTTGCACTGCCACCTCTGACACAAGGGTAATGTTTTAATCTTTCTATTCCCGCACTGCACACTAGTGGTATCTGGTGCAAATACAAGAGAAGTGTACAAGCCGATACACCACCTAAGCATCATTTGCCGTGCAGAATGTACAAGTATGCCTACCAAATTTCTGTGTTTCCAAACATCGGTGTTACATTACTACTGAATAAAATGAACATATTGAAATGTAATATGACCTGTTATCAGATGTAATTACCATTTTTTTCCTGTATAAAATAATTTCCATGATTCTCTGGCTTTTTGGTTTCATTCACTTTACTGGCTACCTGTAGAGGTTTGCTCTTTCTTAGCAAGTTGCAGTAAATATTTTGTTATCCGGTTGTTTGCCTGGTTAGTTTGAATGGGCACACTATGAACGTTTCCAGAGGCGTCCCTGGGTAAAAGCTCAAAATGGTGCCATCTCAATGGTCTGACCTTGTACTTCGCAGACCTTTGTCCATGTATCCATTTAGGTCTCTCTGGTCACTCTCTCAGATTAGGTGGCAATATGGACAGAAATGTTCCAACATTCTCTCCTGCATGTCTGGTTGATATGGCGATTGAGACTCTAGAGCATTTACCTCTTGTAGTTTGACAACCCTCTACCACCTAGAACTTGAGACATGAGTTAACCTGAAGAACCTATAGTCTTAGTCCTCGCCTCTCCCGCCAGTACTATTGGCACAGAATGTTGGCAACACTATCACTACAACTCAATCACCCCCCCCGTATTCTGTCTCTGAAAGTGTTTGATAGACAGTGGGAAAATAGATTGCAACAAATAGACCCGTGGCATGCCATGATAGACAGGGTCATCACATCGCTGACATGTCTGCCCTTGGGCCAAACACTTGGGTATGCTTGTAAGCCCCTCTGGGCAATACACTGAGGAATTGACAATTATTTGAATATAACACATGACGATTGGCTTAAACGGCAAAACAATGACCTTTAAGGGACGCTGAACAGGCATAATCTTCTGAGGGTGTATTCAGACCTACGCAATTATAGATTATAATGACTTCAGCTTCAAAGGCAAAGACTAGAGCACCTTGAAAGACAAAGAAACAAGTACAACAACCTCATGGACAGGCCCGCATGCCCAAAAAACAGATGCTCAAAATGGCTGACTTAATTTGTTTGATCAGGGGTTCCCATCCCCCTCCTGATAAGAGGCCTAGGCAAGAGACAGACTATGAATCTTCAGATCACATTTCCATTTCATCCAATTCCTCTTCTGATCAGGAATACTCCATTCCTCCCTATGAGGATTCTGATGCTGAAGAATCTATCCCTTCAGCCTCTCCTCCTGAGGACCACTCCTTTAGGGAAACCTTGCATACCATGAGGGAGCATTTCCACTGGGAGAGCCAAGATTTTTCAGAATCTAAGAAAAGGCTCAGAGACTTCCTTTTACTACCACAACACAGGCCCCTAGCTATTCCACCTGTGTTAGACATTGTAGATGATGTGTTTTCAGAGTCCAGCCTGACTCCCGATTCCTTACCTCTAGCTCCTGTTAAGCTGGACAGATACTACAGGGTTCCTGATTCTCAAATTCCTGTTCAAAAACCCTGCTGCAGACCCAGAAACTCTCTCAGGGTCCCAAAGGGGTCAAGGCTTCCACTGCAAAGAACCCTACCCCCTCTGACAGATTCTAGGGCTCTGGATAGAGGGAGAAAAAAATTTACACTCCTGCTACCTTGGCTATAAGGGCCTTAAATTGCCAGTTTCATATGCTCAAATATCAGCAATATATCATGTCACTGCTTAAACAGAAAATGTTGATAAATTCTGAATGTGCAGAAAACAAAGAAATGCAGGATTATTGCATGCAGCTGAACAAGTTGGAAAGCATACTTTGCAATGTGGTTTTGATTCTCTGGAGGCCTCAGCAGGGCCACTGTTACGGTTCTGTCATTAGAGGCATGCTTGGTTAAAGGAACAAAATCTGCCTGATCATGTCAAAGCAAAATTATTATATGCTCCATTACAGCATGATACCTTGTTTGGTTTTAAGGAAAATGCATCTACATATCAAAAAGAGATGCTAGCTGTTCAAAATGCCCTGACAGCCTTAAGGACCTACTTCATCCAGGACAACTACTGATAAAGACAGACAACACCACGGTCATGTGGTATATAAACAAGCAGGGAGGCAATCATTCTTACCCCATTTGCAGACTAGCCATGACTTTGTGGGACACAGCATTGACTTACCAAGTACATCTGCTGGCACAATTCCTGCCAGGAAAGATAAATACTCTGCCAGATTTAACTAAGCAGAAACCTCATGGATCCCCACGAGTGACAATCCACAAGTCTTCAGCATGATAACAAGGAAATGGGGATGCCCGTATATAGATCTATTTGCCTCTCCTCACAACTATGAACTAAAAAGATTCTGCTCAAGGACTTGTCACAGATAAGCACGGAAAGTGGACGCCCTATCATTCAGCTGGAAAAACTTAGCAGTATATGCCCTTCCTCCACTGCCTCTCCTCCCAAGGTACTCCTAAAGGTCAGACAAGAGAAGCCAAAGATGATACTGACCGCCCCAGACTGGCCCCGCGAGTACTGGTCTCCAATCCTAAGGAACTTGTCTCAATGCCCGGCTTGCACCTTACCTCAGATACCTCATCTACTGTCCCAGCAAAACAATCATGTCCTGCACAGCCAACTCAGGACCTTAAATCTGGCAGCATGGCAGATAATGTAGTCATACAAAACACACCTCTCACTAAAGCTGTGGTGGATGTCATTTTGGAGGCCAGAAGTACTAGAAATTCTTATGCTAGAAAATGGAAGAGATTCTGTGCTTGTAACCAGGCACAAGGGATTGACACAGCTGTTCCAAATATTCCTCAGATTTTGCAATACTTAACTGAGATGCTGGACAAAAGCCTATCCTTTTCATCTGAGGCAAGAAAAACTGAAGAAAATGGTGTTGGCTGCATCTTTTATACCCTGGACGCCTGACGCCAGGGAAGAGGTGACCAGCAACCCACGAAAAAGACTTTGAATTCAACCTGCCAGCAGGATAACCCAAATGTAATTACTGCAATGCCAGCAGGATAACCCAAATGTAATGACTGCAACAGTGAATACACTCGAACATCTACATTTATGTGTACACAACTGTACTTTTCGCAAATTTTCAAATTACCAACAGTAGGACCTTTGCTACACATAGCAATACATTAAGACAATGAAAAGAGATGTAGCATTTAAACTTCCATGAGTTGCAAAATCACATGCATTGACACAGCATTAAAAGATATTTACAGAAGATGCATCATGGTCAGTGCCACAATGATTTCCTTCCTTTACACATGCAGACCATGCATATTCTGTTTGATAACACAAAATACACCCGTAGGATTACTTCTTTGGCTCTGCTTGCCAGAGGCTCAGTTAAAGAATCAATGGGGTGGCGAAATCCAACACACTCTAGCTAGGCTTATAAATCCCCTAGGGCAGATTGCATAGTACCTACCTATGAACCTAGGTAAAACAGGTCCATGCTTGCTAGGCATCTTTCCGGTTAACAAATGTTCGATTAAAAAATAAAATTTACACAGACACACAGACACACCCTTTCAAGCATTAGGTCACCCTCAATGAACCAAGAAATACTTAAAAGTCATACATGGACTTACTGGAGCCCTTCACCATTCAATCCAACACAGTTTTTTTGAGCAACTTCAACTGCACCACTATAAACAGGGATACTTACACAACCTCAGAATTGCATGCCCAGGGATTCCTGGACTTTGTAATCACAAAAACATTGGACGAGATAGACCATACACACAACATGACTGGAAATATATGCAACTTGGTACTCAAAACGCATGGGAGAACACTAACTCACTACTGTAGGCCATCGCTGGTAAGGTCAGACCACAAAGCAGTCTCCTTCACAATAAAAATCTATTCTGTGACCCCAGCTAGCCACTTAACATTTATGAACTATTCTAAGGCAAAAGTCCTACTACTAAGTGATAACCGGTCAAAATGTGAAGCCCCTCTAAATCCTGAAAATACAGCTGCCTATGCAGAACTTTTCACAGAAATCCTGTACAATCATGTCAATAACTACATACATAGGGACAGATGTGCCTACCAGTAATAAGTCCAGAACCAACTCTAAAAAAAGTGTAGGAAAGCACACATTAACAGGTTGCAAAACAGATGAAAAAGTCATAGCTAAGATTACGAGGTGGTATGCCCAACATGATAAAAACACTCAAACAATAAAGAGGGCAAATAAAATCAAACCGGAGGTAAAGACAGGCTCTCAGGCACAGGACAACCGTAACGCTTACTTTAGCTATGTCCAAAACTTCAAAAGTTGTGCACAGCAGTGTGCAGAACTGAATGATAATGGAGCTAGAATACATAGCAAATCTGCTGGCCAAAAATCTCCAGTTTTACCAATCCTGTCCCAAGTTGCCCTCCAGAAAATACCCCCCACCAACTATCACTAGGGAGTAGGTCCTAAATGCATTCTCCAAGACCGAACATTCGCCATCAATGACAGCTTCTCCAGTTGGCTTGAAACAGTCTACTGAACAGCTTAACCAGCAGAATATTGCCATTATCTGTAATTCTAACTCCGAATTTTAAGTCACCTATAGCAAACTGACAGTCATTTATAATCCTACTGTCACCAACCACAAAAAGTAAAATTCTTAAAAAACAGTATTAATTTAAAAAATGCAGCACTAAGTTCTTGTGCGACCTGTGAGTTCCACAACTAAGCAGAATTCTGTAGAAAGCAATGTACACTGATTGTTTCATAAAATGGCATACCCACCCACAAACAATTAAGCTAGTCCTTGTCTGTCCACATGATGCACCTAGACAATATCTGACTTTACTACTTTATAAAGAATGCATGAATAGATTACACTGGTTAACACATTCAGATAAATACATACATTGAAATGCATACAACATTAATAGCTTAGCATTTAAATTTCTAATTCAATTAAATGAAAGTCAGTACCAAGCCAGAAAACAATGCACTTAGCACCTCATCTAGTTGCAGATGACCATTTCCACCTCTGCTGGCACCCATTGTTTAATCCAGTATGTCCAAGATCAAAAGCCAAGGATGACTGTAGCAATTTTAGAATAATTAACATGTAAACCAATTGACTCAATCTTCCTTTACCACAAATTGAAGTTATGTAACTATTTTTTTTATATAATGAGTCCAATGTTTTAGTTAATGTAACCAACTTCAAGAAACTGTAATTTGCGGTGGAAATTGACATCTGCAGAAGACACTAAAGTTATGCATAAAGTTGTAAAAGCTCTATTCATAAGCTTGTAACGCACTTGGAACAGATGTGAAAACATAACTTCAGTGAAACTCAGGGGAACCACAAATAGCTGCCCAAGAGGAGAATTGAGAAACAGAGGTTGGCATGAGATGACACACATTCATTTTAATGACATGCTTTATAAAGCAGGACAACAGGAACTGGTGCTGATAATGGTGGACCTGAATGCACATAGGACATACAAAATAGGATACGAGGACTGCCTGGGTCCACACGGGTGGGGCAGTAGAAATAAAGACAGAGGCCACTCTAGACCACTGTCTGCCAGCTGGCTTGATAGTAGCCAAAACATGGTTCACAATGTGATATTCTCACAATATTGCATACAAGAGTGGATTATGTGCAACTTGGGTAAACTTCCTAATGTGGAAAGGAGAATGGGGTAGAATCAGTGACCGTGAATTCATCCCCAGTTACACAGTATGCCCACAGTAAAAAAACCACTGGTTGCCACAATCAGATGCAAGCAGTGGTCATAGAAGACTTCGAAGGTCAGATACCAGGCTGAAGACCTAGAAGATGGCTGGAGAGAAAGCACAAAGACTAGGGGGGAATACTGCATGGATAACAAGAACGCTAAAAAGGAGTTGTAATAGGAAAGAACAAGGCATCAGAGGCACTCTACCAACTTCTGGAAGGTGACTCAGTAGATCGCACAAAGAAAATATATCGGGTTGCAAGGCAAAAACAGAAAGATAAAGAAGACAGACACCTTTCATAAGGGATGCCAACAACAACCTGTTCACCAGTACACAGGACAAAGGGAGATGGAAGGAGTACTTCCAGCAGCTTCTACTGTGGAAGACTATACAGAAGCTGTACTTCCCAGACACAGCCTACAATGAGAGAAGAGCAGGATTCCACCATGGAAGAAGTAAGAATAGCTCTAAGGAAAATGACAGGGAAAGCAGCAGGTTGAAGTCACAGCTGCTATGATAAAGATTGGGTGGCACAGAGGTTGGAGTTGTCGCCTCATAGCAAGAGGTTCCATGGTTCAATTCTTGCCTGGGGTGCCTTCTGTGCCGAGTTGATATATCCTCCCTGTGTTCTTGTGGGTTCCCTCCAGGTACTCTGGCTTCCTCCCACATTCCAAAGACATGCACAAGGGTTTGTGAGAATCAAGATTTAGTTTGCTTAGTAAAATGAATATGTACTGTCTTGTATGGTCATAGATTTTAAGTGTTGATTCAAGGAAACAGACAAGATGATGGTAGACAGACCAGATTTAGCAGTGTGCTACATGCATTTTGGCTTGAATGCCCAGTGTTATTTGAACTACTAGGCAGTTTAGGTCAATGTCAAATGAGGAGTCATTTCTCACTATTAAAAGTAGAAGAAATTCACCCAGGCAAAATACAATCATAAACAAAACCACAGGCCACTGGATAAAAAGAATTGTTTCATCACGTCTAGCGCCTTGGCTAAACACCTTCAAGAGAAATAAATCATAAAAATAAAACAAAAGTAATATATATACAAAGTCTAAAACACATGACATAATTACTCTATTAGTAAAACAATTAAATATTTCCAATTGCACTCAGTGTTTAAAGCAAATGTACTGAAGTGTTATACTGTAAAATATACACAGCCTCTTTATATAACAATTTTTCTGACATTTTTACCCCATCTTTACTGTCATTTGTTCCAAAATACAACCTTGCAATGAAATAAAATTGCCTTGAAGATACTACTTTAAATGCAAAGCTATTGGGCTCTTTTTAAGATTCTAAGATTTTAAGTAGCTGAACAGTATTTCAGAAATATGACAGCTGCACAATATCTAGGGTTGATGAGCTAATAGACAAGGTGGAAGTTGAGTTTGTTGACCATATTAGATTTAATAAAGGGATACTGGCAACCTTCTAATGGCCAAAGCCAAAAAAGACCGCTTTTTCAACACCAGAAAGCATATTCAAATATATAGCCCTTCTTTTGGGTTACATGAGTCTGAAGTAACTCATAGCAGGCACTGTTTGCCTCCCCACCACCACAGTCACTTCATAGCACCAGCTCAGCACCCCAATAGCTGTCCATGCTGGGTCTACCAGCTCCTTATCCTTTCCACTGGACTCAACCTGGGGCTGGCTGTGCAACTAGGTATCCAGATCTCAGCATATCTCTGCATCTGTCCAAAAGGGGGCTCATTTATGACCTATC
This sequence comes from Protopterus annectens, assembly GCF_019279795.1. Lineage (NCBI taxonomy): Eukaryota > Metazoa > Chordata > Ceratodontiformes > Protopteridae > Protopterus > Protopterus annectens. The sequence goes on along the minus strand of NC_056739.1, from coordinate 1,653,757,568 downwards.
TATTCCACTCTCCCTTCTGCAGAACTAATGGTATCCCCAGAAGGTGGGCATGCAATGGAGATGTGCAGTGTATCACCCCACCTCCAGCTCAGCCATGTCTCTACTATACTTTATACCTCTAAATCAGAAAATATTAACATGGTAAGTGTTAAGTGACCTCATTAGCACTTCAAGATAAATCTTGATGATTGGATGGGAGATTCACTCTGGGAATCACTTCTGTGGCTCTGCTCGACAGTGGCACATGAAAATAATTTTCTTGGGTGGCGAAAGCCAGGGTACCTTTTGGCTAGGCTTATATAGGCCCTGGGCCAATAGCCTAGTACTTACCTATGAATCTATGAAAAAAGTAGACAAGCAGAGATAGGTGGGCCTTAATAGAAGCATATGCCAAACCAGCATTGAGCATTTCACCCAAATAACAAAGAAAACCAAAGAAGCATCGAGAGCAAGTGGGTCTAGGTTCAGAGAGACAGCAGAAAGAAAAACTCCTCCATTTGGATAAGTAGGATTTCCTAGTCATATGTTTCCCAGCCACCTGCAGAACTTGCAGCATGTCCTGAGAAAGAAATTGTGTCAATGGTGAATCAAAATCCTATCATCCACAATGTCATTTCAAGTGTGGATAAGTGGGGATGGATAAAAGATCCCTTGTCTTGTGTGATTAGATCCACTCTGTGAGGTAACTTGTGCTGATTACTCTGGGTTGGATGCAGACGAGGAAAAGAGTGCTGTTGCCGGCAAAGGGGAGTCACAAACAAGATTTTGGGAGCATCCTGTATAATTTTTAACAGGGATTTTGGAAATAGAGGAAGGGGAGTGAATGCATAAAGAAACACCCCCTTCCAAAAGAATGAGATGGTGTCCACCTTCTGTACCAGGAGGCCTGCGACTCCAGCAGAAAACAGAAGCTGTGTGCTGTGAGGGGAGGCAAAAACTGCCTGAAGAGTCACTTGACAGAAAGATCCTATACCAGAAGTGCCAACCAGCAAAGAAGGTAAGAGCTCATTCCTCCCTGCTTGTTGATATACCACATCACTGTGGCATTGTCCATGAACACAGAGGCCCTGGAGAAAAAAACAGAGTGAAAGTCCTGAAAAGCCATCAGAAGAGCTCTCATCTCTGTCATTGCTGTTCACCTACTTACGTGTAAATCTAAATATGTAGTTGTAGTTTTAGTGTTTGCAAAACCTGCACATCATTTTATACAGGGTGAACTACTCGGAAATTCTATAAACAAGTCTATGAACATAAGCATGCTGTTCAAATAGGTGATGAAAAAATGCATTAGCAAAGCATTATAAATTTTACAAACATAAACTGGATTAAGTTTCTAGGTTTAGAGGAATTGCAAGGATTTCAATATATATTTAATGCAGAGGATGAGTTAGAGTGGCTTGAATATGTGAGGCTAAATGCTTGCTATCCTTCAGGGTTAAACAATAGACAAGATTTTATTGCTTACATTTAAAGGAAAAAGAGTTAAGCATTAGTGTAAAAGTGGGATTATAGTAATCAAGCACAAAACACAGAAAATGCACAAAAATGCTGAAACCTTCAATGCTGGCCCTAGTAAAGACTGTCCCTCCTGCAACTTCACAATTCACCAAACAAGCAGCTCTGATAGGAAAGCAGTCTGTCCACAGATAAAGTAAATGAAGAATACTTCAACACATATGATGGCATTTACACTTAGCTGCAATCCAGCAAGGGCATTGCACATGCAGTACAGAAAAGGCTGAAAAGTAGTAATAAGCATCAGGAGACTTGACATATTAAAAACTGAAAAGAAAACTATAATAAGTAATAGATCATTTGGCAAACCAGCACAGTGCTGTTCAAAGTGAAAGAAATCTAAAGCATTAGAACAGAACTTTAGACACCATGCATTAATTTTCATACCATGTCCTGCAATTACAAAGGTAACACCAACTTGTTTTCTAGGCTAACACAAGATAGAAGTTATTTTAGCACCAACATTTTAGTATAAAAGGAGCAAACAGGTTACTGAAGAAAAATACTGCTGAGTATATAGTAAGTACATGAAGGTGCTCACCATTCTCAGTAAATGCAAAGCAATAAATAAAAATCAACTGATGAGATGTATCAGACAAAGCAAGCAGACAGTGTTCACTACTTATATACAAGCCCGTAAACAGAACCAAATACAACTGTCACCTTTTATTCATGTAACAGATACACTGCTCACATAAGCAATAACAGCCTCACCCATTAAAGACTAATTTGATGCACTATATAAAGTTTACTTATCCATGTTAGGCAGAGCCCCTCAATGACCCTCTTCAAGAGAAATCTTGATGAGTGGGTGGGAGATCGTAGGTTTACCCCTGGGATCTCTTCTGTGTCCCTACTAGACAGAGGTACAGTAAACTAACCTTAAAAGGGCTATCTTCTGTGACCTACTATACAGAGGCACACTCAACAAATCTAAAAGGGTGGCAAAAGCCAAACACACTCTGGCTAGGCTTATAAATGCCCTAGGGCAGATAGCCTAGTATCAACCTATGAGCCTATGAAATCCAACACAGTATCAGCAATCCATCTACATGCTGTGGGAATAGAGCCCACAGCCTTCTGCATCTATACATATGCATCCTGAAGTGCTACTAACATGGCTTTCAAACTCTAAACAGACATTGATACCAATTGTCAAGGAAAACAGTTGCACGTTATATAATAAAACCACAGCATTCTTCCCTTATAAATCAGCAATCAGAGTGGAAAATTCTATAGACTTTCTTGCCAAGACAAAGTAATAGCTTACTCATCCAGAACTAAACAAGCATGAAGTAATTAGCAAAGTATCACAACCAACACCAGTTTACACTGGGAGCACAAAGAAGACCGGATTGAAGAAATACAAGAAAAAGAGAGACTGTGGGTGGGAATGCGAATGACGTAGCTAAAGTGGGAGTAGGGCATTGGTGTCACATTTAGGGCACTCCAGCTGGAGATTGCAGTTACAAAGAAGCCTGCACCTCTCTTGAGGTTTATATAGCAGGCTGATACACCAGATCTGCTGCCCAAATAGGTAATGGATTATAGGCTTAACACACAGAAACACACAGACACACAGAAAAATTATGCATGTTCTAAGTAAGAAATCTGACTATATGGGTAATGCTTTTAGGAAGATTGCATATTTGTGACAGATGGACACATGCCACAAATTGGGAACTGCTGGATGATTTAAATAAGTGTTTGGTTAACAGGCTCAGTGTGTGTCATGCTTAATAAATAAAAAATAAGACTGATCTCGGCATATCCAGAACTAATCTACTCCCTAAGTCACTAGTTAAGCTGTTGAGTCAGTTACAAAAAAAAAACAGCTTAGCAATTTTAAAAGAGCTAGGTAGATTATGTATTCCCCATATTTTACAACTTTGGCTTTTGCCACTTTAAAATCGCATCCAAAGTAATGCTTCAGAGATCAAAGTTCAATCGAGACTGTCTGTTTCATCATGCCAAAAAAAATAAATAAATAAAACACCACGAACCTGTCCACAACAGTTCATTGCTCATGGCTTCTCAAGGACATTTAAGCAAGTAAAAATTCTCACTCGAGCGGGAAAGCAGTAACAAACGCTAGTTTAAAATCAACAGGGAGCTTGCGACTACTTCGGAAGACCTGTGTTTTCACTTTTTTTTAATAACGTTTCTGACCAGGATGAAGGAATAGCAAAAGACTCAAAATATAACAACAACTTGTCCATCAGGCTATAACACACTTGGGTCCTTCAAAACCATCGGGGAAAAAAGGAAAGACAAGCGAAAATAAAGACAAAACATAGAGACATATATATATACACACATATATTCACACTCATACATACACAAACACACATACATATCCACACTCATATGTATAAACATATACACACGCATCCATATAATAACTTCATGAACCATATGAATATATCATTAGAACCATACATACACAACACTTATGCGCACAAAACACATGCACCTTTTGCAAATCATTTGCAGCTATTACAATAAATCGGTTGCTATTACCAAGACCACGTGCACACCGTGAATCCACTACAGAAGCAAAACACAAAACGGACAAGTTGTAAAGCCTTGTTCTAGTAAAAGACAACAAGGCAGAAGAAACTATCATGAATTAGGTTGTAAAAAAGTTGACTTGCAAATAAATCAGGCCACGAGGATAAGCTGATACAGGCAAGGCTTGGGAAAAACACGTTCCGATTGAAAAACACTGCGTAGTAGAAACACGAACACAAGAACTTCCCTACCTCCTGCAGCTGTATTTGAGCATTCCAAGGCTGGGGGAAGGACAAGGCAGCTGTGACATCACAGAATGGGTGGGTTTCTCTGTTTGACCGAGAAGCAGAGGCCGGCTGTGGTGATGTCACTTCGGGGGAGGGAAATTAAAAAAATATATACCTCCACTGCCTGGCCGCGATGACGTCAATAATTGGGAGACTCCTGGAAGCTTAACTGAAATGCAAGAGAATGTTTTTAAGAGTGAAAACATTCCTGTACGCTAAGGTAGGGCTGGATTAGAGAACTAAGGGGAATTTCTATTTTCTAAATGCTGCATTCTTGTTTGTTTATGCAGGAAGCTGTAAATAGGGAGGAAAACGGCAGAGAAGTTGAGGAAAGCATTTAACAAATCTGTTGTAATCCTTTAATGATGGACAATCTTAAGCTCTTATTGACAGTTTAATAGGATATCCAAATCCTAGTCCCAGTCTGAAAATTCAAGCTCCTCCTACACCACCAGCTGCTGTTAACCCTCACCTACTCACCCATTGTAACCACACATATCAGAAACATCCCAGGGATATCCTTTCCTCCAATATGAAAATAAATGTCACAATAAGTGTTCTCCCAACCCCCTCCCCCCAATGTATACACACACACACACACACACACACACACACACACAGCCCTTGATTGTCCAGATTTTCTTACAATGTCCAGAATTTTTTCTCATGTTTTTGGTCTCTTCCTCATAAAATTTGTGTTTTTCCTGACAAATCACTGGGGATTTAAGTAACTAAATAATGACATACACTTGAGTTTCAGACTTCATATCCTTCACAAAATGCACACAAACACAAATCTTGTTACTGTAGCAACTCAAATTTCTACATTTACAAGATCAATGTTTAAAATATGTCCCCATTTTTGGACTTGATTCCCCCGAATTATTTTAGGCTTTGTCAAGATTTATTTTCACCAAGATTGTTGGTGCCCATCCCACAACTGTTAAAGTGTTCTGGTGGAGGTCTCAGTCCTCATCTGAAAACATATCCTTACTCATCAGCTTCTGTGAGATACCAACAGTGTTTTTTCAGTATTTTAATAAACATCCATGTCATACCTTAGCCATTCCTTTACATTTTCACTTCAGGTTTTCAGCTTAGTATCTACAAGTCTTCCTTACCTCACAAACTCTGTAATTGCACAACGCTGCATTTGATTTCTGAAGTAGTATAGTCAGACACAGCTCTGCAATACCATTGTTCATAATGCAAGGATTCAGAAATTATTTTTGAAGGTTTACTGTGAAAATAGTATCAGTGAAGATGTAGGAATTTGTTTAACTTAAAGGTGTACTCCAGAAATGGTTAAAAGCAGATTTTCCTACTAGCATATTAAACAACCACATATAGTTTTGCCAGTTCTTAGTATATTCACAGAATATTTTGACGAAGCTGTTTCCCGTACTTGCAAACAATGCCACAGTAAGTGAACACTTCTATCTGAAAATATCATTTTGTGTCTAGCCTATGAAACAACTTTTTTCTGACAGAAAAGTTCTTGAGATCGTCAACGGTGGATGATTTGCTGAAGATTTGGTATTAAGAATTAATGAAGTCGTCACTGTTAGTTTTGTTACCAAAGCCATATTCATTGTGAGCAGAGATACTATTTTACACCAAGATATTCTAAAATGTATAATTATTTTATGACTCTAATATTTAAAAGGATACACGTACCAACACATTCTCAGTTGTGAACTGAACAGCTGTTAAAACATACATAGACTTGAAAAGTTGGATCGGATGTGATTAATTCTTTACAGTATGCTGGGTTTGCAGTAATATTTATTCCCTGCCCTTTCCAGCATGCATTCTATAGTATATAGATTAAAAAAATTGTAATGAACTATATTAGAAAATGACCTACTTATGATAACTGCTGAGGTGATCATTTGCAATATTAAGATTTTTATGTTTCTTATTGTGAAATGAAGCATTCTGCTTTGGACCCCAAAACTCACAACTAGACATTGATTTGGGCATTATTTTTAATTGTGCTGGACTGCTGGGAAGTCCATTGATTAAAACACCCATCAAGTTTTCTGACCTGTTCATACCCTGTCAAAATTTCCTTTATGTGCTTTTAAATTGTATACTTGTGTCTATGTATATGTATAAATATATGTGTATATATATATATCTTATGGATAACCTGAGTGTAACGTAACGGAACCTAGAAATAAGGCACATGTACTTTCTACAGTATCTATTGTGCAGTTCTGGTTACAATTGCCATGTATTGCTTTTTTGGTAGTCTAGTTTGGATCCTGATGGGCATGTTCAGTGTTTGTGGGACTTTCCTGTACCCTTCTGGGTTTTCCTGTGGTGGCCTGTTTCCTCCTACATCTCAAAGACATGTGTGTGCTCTAACTGGTGATACTCTAAATTGCCTGAAGATGTGTATAGAATTTATGCGTGAGTGAGTGTAGCCTGTAAGGGACTGACATCTTTTCAAGGACTTATTCCATATTTGAAGTCCACTAATTGAAATGAATAGGCTTCAGCTCTGTTGTGAGCATGAGTAGGGTAGGTGGAAATTGAAAATGACCAAATGACTGAATACATGTATGAATAAGTCTACCCTGGTTTTAACATGTATATCATGCTATAACACATGCACTACCCATGTTATCAATTCCTAGGCTTCCAGTCTGGTGCAGTGAACCATACTCACTGTTTGGAATGTGTATGTTTGGCACTGGGGGAGGGTAGTGACTTGTAAGGGACAGATGGATGAGGATGTGCTTTTACACTACCACATTTTTTCAAAGATTACACTAAATGCTTCAGCTATGCAGCAAAGTTTTGTTATGGGCCACAATCACTAGCAGAAAGCTGACATGTTGAGTGATGTTTTACAATTATTTGACGACAGTCGTAACAGAGACCTATATTTTAGAAATCGGCTTACTGAACTGTTTAAAATATTGTTATCAGTAGCTAACAGTTCATTAATTTTGCTGTTTAGTTAATTCCACTAGGCTTGGCTTTTTCCAGGGAAAAACTAATAAGGTATTCTTACTAATTAGTAGAAGTCTGGCTAGGATCCCATGGAGATTTGCCTACCTTTTGGATAACCGCAATGAGATGTATCACAGCCTCCTGGGCTACCACCAGCTCAGAGAGACGGGATTTTAGTTTATCATCTCGTAAGAAGGGACGGCATCTCAGGAGTGCAGTACCCTTTATACTGCACTGCAGTGTCAGTATTGCAACATAAATTCATGCACCTTCTCTGGGATTGGAACTCACAGCCTTCTGATTCTCTTGGCAATAAGTTGATGTTGCCACCTGTTGACCCACTGACATTGGCACTGACACAACCTCTGGAACTGGTATGTATCAGTCAACAGAACTACTAAGACTTGATCTAAACCTATGGAAGAACTGCAAGTTTGGTGTGGAAATTAGCAAACCACTACTGCTGATCGATACCTGTTTGAGACTGCTACCTGTTGGGCAGATCAGTTTGATAGCTGATGTGCATGTAAGTCAAAGTGGATAGGATGGTGAAGGGGACTGGCATTTGAAAAGGAGCACAGAACTAGTTGTTAAGGGTTGTCTTAATTAAATGTATGTCTCCTTTCTACATATGCCTTTTCATATTGAATATGTAATGTATCATTTTTTTCTACTTCCTCATTTCCAGTCCTGTGGAAATACCTTGTAAATTTTCGGAACTGCTTGGCTTGCCTTAATTTTCAGTGTTGCGTCTTATTGACTTTCCCAGTTTTTTTTTAATAACTGAAGTTAATTTTTAAATAGTTAGATGTGTGCCAATTCGTCTGTTACCTTTTATTTTGCAGAGTCAGTCTCTATGACGCTATATAGTTAGGCTTTGCTAGAAAGTGAAATATGTAGTCTGTATAAAATTCTATGCCTTGTTGTTATTTTTGAAGCAATAAGTTAAAAAATTAGAAATAAATAATACATAGAAAAATGATTACCTTCAACATGGGAATAAGCTATAAAGTACCAGTTACGATGGTCTGACATGTTATTTCTCTAAACATCACGACAGCACCAAGTCCAACAAAGGATCATTGTAAGAATTAAAAGTAGCAGGGATGCTCCATTTCAGCTTTTAAATGTTTCTGGCAGCAAATTAAACAGTGTAATTTATTCTTTCTTGCTTTTCTTTAAATTTTTTGGAGCTTGACAGCTTTATTCTGACTGTTCCATTTGTAGCTGATATACACAAAGCTTATCTGCAGTTCTGCATGATATCTGTAAGACTTTTTATCATTTATGCTTACCTAAAGGATGCACATATATAATTTCACTGCTTTTCCTTTTACTGTATGTTTTTGTCCTGTGTCATGCTGCTTATTATGACAAGCTGTCTCACACCCCTTTCAGAACATGGCTGATACATGTGAAAGGTCGAAGGCTTAATTAGACGTTTTTTGCTTTTGTAGCGGTCACTCTGACAAGCAAAGGGTTCTGCATTTCATGTTACTGACACTCACATGATCTTATTTTCAGAGTCACCATGAAGCCAGTGGCCAAAGAAGAATCAGGGTAAAACAGTCACCGAATGTATTGCTGGAGTCCAAACAGGGATAACAGTGATGCAATCTTTTCTGTTCAGGATATATTCAAATGGGGATGTCACACAGATGTATATAACATGTGCTTCCAAACATTCTTTGCTTTTGAGGTAGTAAAGGTTGTAGTCCTGCAGACAAAGACCTCTTTTTGTATACATTTATTGATGATTTTATTTAACACAACCTTCTTATTTCTAGTCAACTTAATGAAGTTCTGTGCATACAATATTACATTTCTGTGAAGTTGGAAAGAGGAATATGCTTGAAATATTCATTCAGGCTGTACTTTTAAATATCATATGTGCTTTATTTTAAATGGAAGAATTATAATCCCATGAGAAAAGAGAATTCTGAGATGCAGCTATAAAAAGATTTTTATTTATTTTTATTTTTTTAGAACTCTACACCAGTTACAAACCTGGAGCTGTCATCCAAAAGGGTAAGTGTTTGAAGGCTGAGAGAAAATGAGGTTAATGTGAAGAGGATGTCATGTGGTAATACATACATTGAAAAAAAAGGTAAAATCAGTGGTCAGGAGCAACAGAGTCAAAAATAAATGAAGTAATGCAGCAACAGATGTGTAAGGAAGTAAGGACACTAATAGGACTAATGTTCCAGTGAAAAAGCTATACTGTCTTATCTCTGTCAGAAATTAATACATTGTGACCAGCTCATCTCCTGGACAGAATCACTTGGCACCTCTTATGTTTTACACACAAACACACACACACACACGCACACACACACACACACACACACACACACACACACACACACACACACACACACACACGCACACACACACACACACACACAAATACACACACACACACTTTGTGCTCTATTTTGATTCTTTAAACAAAATTCCACTAATAATAAAGTATGCCATTTAAGTTGTATAAGACAGTGGAGTTTAAGCTGTCATCATTATATACTTTTTATATTATATACTTTTTGTAAGATAACATGTATTTATACAGCTTAAATGAATTACAAGACAATGCTAAAAGGAAAACAAGTTTCTTAAATGTTGGCTTTTAAATTTTTAATCCCAGTTTAATACAGATTTTTAGTAATAGTGTTTTTCATTATTAACTGAGTGATTGATTTGGGTTTTCAGTTCCCTTTATGTTTTATAAATCTTCTAGTTATTTAGAATACATTTCTACATTTATTATACTAATTCCTTTTCCCTTCACTTTTTACCATATTCAGTGTATGGAATCATTTTGTGTGGTACGTTTCCTGTCAACTCTATGTGACTCATAATTTATATGTCATTAGCAGAGATGCTACACTTTTTCAAGACACACACAAAAATTAGGGCCACTTTCTGAACCTCAGACTCTATTTGAAAATGCAAAGTGAATAGCAAGGTGGGGTACTTACTATGGCTAACAAACATGCTTTTAAGATTATGAACCTTACCTTTTGGAGTTACTTTTAATGTGCAAGACAGGCCATTTTAATGTCTTTAAGAATTTTTTTGTTAAACTAGTTAATTTTATTGTCTGTAAATTTTTGACAGGATAAAGACAATGTGCATGTCAGAGGTGCTAATGAAGATAGTTTTGGTATGAGAATACTGACACACTTACTGTTTCACTTGATTTGGGGTCATGCTTTATTTGATAGTACTTGGTAATAGGACTGGTTTTAACCAGTTGAAGCACTGCAGTTGTCGGCATGTCTTGTGATCTGACTCCATACAGTGAGCCACTGATTCAGGAAACACAACAGTGCAATTAGTATGTAATAGTTGTTCATGCTTACTCTTCATCACAGAGGAAGGCCTATTTGCCAGTTCATTGCATTGTGGTTGAAAATCCACTGACTGATGAATGCCTGTTTATATCATGGGAAGTGTCTCGTTCACTTAGAAAATGAACATACCTGTATCTTAGAAAATGTGAAAATAAGTTTTAATCTTGACACTGTCAGTGGTGCAACAGGTAGCAAACGCACCCTTGTTGTAGAAGGTTAGAGGTTTTATTCTCACACCAAGGAGATGGATTGCTGATACTGCAGTGCACCATAAGGGGATGCTAATGCACTCCTCAATGCGTCTGTCTTCAGATGAGATGTTAAACCATGTCCAAATCAGCTTGAGTTGTTGGCAGCTCGGGTGGATGTAAAAGATCCCATGGTACCTATTTAAAAGTGAAGGGGCAGTTCTCCAGTGCCCTAACCAAATTTCTCCTGGTAGTATAAAATACCACATCATTACCCCTGAAAAGAAGCCATTAACTTATTGGGACTAATCTGGTCAACAAAGGATATATATATTTTTTAATATTTTTATTAGTTTTAAAACTTTTACAAAAAATGAAAATACATACAAGATAAGGAACTTGTAAGGTACATCAGTACAAGAAAAAAAAGTAAAGTACATTCTAAATTAATGCAAACAGTTAACAACAAGTTTTGATTTATAGACAAGCATTTATTGTAACAAGTACCTTACTCCTGATCAGGTAAAACATTCACTAGGGTGCCCCAGAAAAACATAATACAAATATGAATCAGGCCTCCCAAGAGGAGGATAACTTTAATCAGGTAATATACTATTATATAAAGTATAAACTGTTAACCATTTTGGGGGTACACCACCTAAACTAAACTATACATATCCTAAAAACCTATTTACACCATATTTACAATATATTTACAACATGGATGTCAGAGGGCCTCTCCAAATAAAATGTCTTACGACAATTAGTAAAGTGGAATGTTTACATTATCAAATAATTTTGGACTGTACTTAGTACAAAAAGGATCCAGCTTGGAATGCAAATGTACAAGAAAAAATTTTGCTGGATTTTACTTATTCCGGATTAGATCAAAGAGATTTTCCCAATATTTTTTTAAATAATTATTTTTCTTTTTGCTATTTGTGCACATTTTGTGCACTGATATATATTTTATTGCCATATCATTAAAGTTTTCCCATGAAATTGCTGAGGGGTTGATCCAATTTTTAGTAATGAAATGTTTAAGGAGAGCACAAACTGAGACAAGAACATTATGGCGAATACCTTTGATTTGAATAGGAACAATATTAAGGATCACAGTATGCCAAGAAAATGTAGTTTTGTCATACCCCATTTTTTCTAATTGAATTCTGAGGGAGCACCAGAGTTTATAGATGGTATTACAACTCCAAAACATGTGTATTATGTCAACATGAGGGAGAGTGCAGAAAGGACATGTTAAGTTTTTATTACATCCGAATTTTTGTAAAATGGCTGGGGTGTAGTAAGAGTTATTATTTATCATTAGTTGTGTGTAAATTAGATTTTTGAAGGGGGTCAAGTTTAGTGTATTTCTGATTGCTTCATACTTAGCTTCGCTAGAGATTTCATCCTGTATTGAATCCCAGTATTAAATAAAAGTGTATGACTATGTATCATGGACGACACATGTTTATAAGTATGTGAGATAATTTTGTTTTTAGGGAGAGCAAATTAATGATTGATTGTGTTAATTGAATATCTTGTTCCATAACTCTGTATTTAGTGAATTTTTGTTTTATAAGTGAGCTGAGTTGTCTTAAAATAGGATCATATTTATTAGGAGCCCCAAATAAAGTTTTAACCTCTGCTGCATTTTTTGTATTATAAAAATGCCAGACTGTAGCCTTCTTGATAATAGGAAAGTTAGATATGTCAATCATTTTATTATTGATTTCTAAATTTGGATTCAGATGTATGGGTTGAAGAATGGGGATTGTATTTTGAAAATTAAGGGATTTCATCAGATCATGAAAAATAAGAATTTTGTGTTTTTAGAAGAGGCAAATACTTAATGTTAAATTCACCAACAGGTGTGAGAAAGGGGATAGATTGAGGATTAATTTTGACTGAACGTATATAGTTATACCAGATCTTGACCCATATTGGAGACCAAGATTCGTCATATGGATCATAACTAGCTATTTTTATTAAACGACAATTATTTGATAATACAGACTGGAATCTGGAAGACTTAATCCACCCTTAGCTTTTGGGATAGTTAATTTCCTATATGATATTCTGGTTGATTTAGGGAACCATAAGAATTTAGAAATTGTGGTCTCCATTTTACGAAAGAAGTTTTTTGGAATATTAAGAAAAACAGAGTTTAGATGGAAAAGAATTCTAGGTAAATATTCATCTTTATAATCGCAGATTTTGATAACAGTGAAAGGTTAATATTTTTCCATCTGGTTAGATCATTGTTTATTTGATCCCAAACTTTATAAAGATTAGTTTTCATAAGTTCTTGATGAGAGTGTGTGAAGTTTATACCCAGATACTTTAATGAATATTTAAGAGGTATGTCAGAAAGGGGGAAGTAGTATTCTATGTGCTTCTTAGGATTCAAAGGAAAAAAAGGCTGATTTGGTGGGGTTAAGTTTATAGTTAGCAACATTAGAAAAGAGATCACTAGAGTTTTGAACTTTCTGGAGGTCTGTGTTAGGAAGCTCAAAGTAAATGTTAAGGTCACCTGCAAATGCCGAGTACTTTATTTCGATGTTATAGATTTTTGGGATGTGATGATAGGTCATCTGTTTGATCCAGATAAGAAAAGGTTCAAGATGCAAGTTAAAAAGATAGGGTGATAGCGGACACCCCTGTCTGATGCCATTTGTAATTTTAATAGGATTTTATAATGTTTTATTTATATAAAGGGAAGTAGAGGCATTTTTATACATCATCCTAATAGTATTAATGACCATATCTGGGAAATTAAAGTATTCCATTGTTGCATATAAGAAGTTGAGATACACATTATCAAAGGCCTTATTTGCATCTAACGTTAAAGCGTATCTTGGATGATTATCCTTTTCAAGGAACATTAATAATGTATGCAAAGTGAGAGTATTATCACAAAGTTGTCTTTGCTTTATAAAACCCAATTGCTCTGGAGAAATAATTGACGCCATCACTTTTTTAATTCTATTTGCAAAAATGGCAGCTAAAATTTTCATGTCTACATTTATAAGGGCAATAGGCCTATAGTTAAGAGGGTTTGATTTGTCAGAGTTCGGTTTCGGGATGGAAATAGTTTTGGAATTATTCATATACTTCTTCGTAATCCCTTCTGATATGATATGATTATACATGTTAAGTAGGATTTTTGTAAGATTACTGCAGAAAGTTTTGTAAAATTCACCTGTAAATCCATCAGGGCCTGGCGCCTTATTAGGTTTCAGTTTTTTTAATAGCTGCAGTTATTTCATTTAGTGTTATAGGGGCATTTAACTGGGTAATTTGTGTGGAAGATAGTTTTGGGACCTTAAGCCTATTGAGAAAGTCTATGTACTATTCTTTTTGGAATTGAGTTTTAGGATTGTAGATTTCCGTGTAAATATCTACAAATGAATTTACAATGTCACTATTTCTATACAGGATTTTTCCTTTATACTTTATGTACTTTATATAGTTTTCTCCTTCTTTGATATTTATTAGTCTTGCTAGAGGTTTGGATGGAGTTTGAGCCCATTCTGAGTATCTATGTAGAAGCTTTAATTCATTCAAAGAGTAGTTTTGTTGGTGGAAGGAATATATTTCCTTCTGAATTCCATGTAGTTTAATTTCCAAATCAGGGGAAAAATCTTTTTGCAGTTCTGCGTCAATTTTTTTAAACTCTTTTGTGAGGTTATTACTGTACAGACTCTCTTACTTTTTATAAAAAGATTCTTTTTGAATATGTATTCCTCTAATGATAGCTTTAGCCACTGCCCATTGTATATTTAAAGGGATATTAGAAAGCAATGATTCAGCTTCTAAGTGTTTTATATATTCATGGACCTCCTGCAAAACGTCATTTTTTTTTTTTTGAGAATGTTACTATTTAGTGACCAAGTGAAAATCTTAGTGTCATAATTCCATTTTTGGTTAGGGTTAATGCCAAGTGATATATTTGAATGATCAGGTATAGATCTGGCCTCGGGCAAAATTAGCAATTTTAGTCGAGAAAGCATCTGAGATCAAGTAGTAATCAATCCTAGACCAAACCTTATGTGAGGCCGAATAGAAAGTAAATTTATTAGACTCCCTGTCAATCTCAGATATTAAAAAAGGGTCAACTAAATTAAAACTATTCATCAAGTCTTGAATAGAAGCAATTATTTGGGTAGGCTGTTTTCTGTTCTTATTCGAGCTATCATTTGATGGATCAATAAGAGTGTTCCAGTCGCCACCAGTAATGAAGAAATGAATATGGTATGGAAGTAGCAGATTATGTATTTCCTGGATGAACAAATGTTGGTTTGAACATGGACTATACACATTCAAAAACAAAATCGGGGACTTAACTTGTGGGTATGACCAAGTAAATAAACATCATCTTCCATTCAAATCAAATTTAGTATCAAGCACTTCTCCAGTGAAGGATTTTTTAATTAAAATAGCTGTACATTTTGATGCAAGGCTGCTCCCTGCTGATATAATCTGTTTAATCCAATTTCTTTTTTTAATATTGTCCCATTGGTCATTTGTCACATGAGTCTCTTTTAAAAAATAATGTTTGATTTGTCTTGATAAATCAGGTGCATAACCAGCTTTTTTTTTAATGTCCTGAAGACAATTTACATTCCAAGAATTCACACTAATCATCTAACTATAAGTTCAAAAAATAACAATAAAAACAAAATAAGGTTAACAGAGATACTAGTTTCACTAGGAACAGTCCATATAATGAGAGGTCCTTTTCTAACACATAAAAAATAAACTGTACTCAAAACTGGTGTTCTGACATCCATGTTCCTAACCTTACAACCCGTGCCTAACCACCCATCTCCCTGATATGATTTTATTTGCAAATGCAAAAGATACAAGTATACTGTTGCTAAACATTTTTGTATAAAATAACTGCTACAGGTATGCAACAGGGAGACATAAATACTAACCGCGATAGTCAAAGTGTCACCCAGCATTCACAACTACACCCTTATGCCACTCCAAAAACTATTTAATACTAACATATAAATCTAAAATTGACATTTAAAGGCAAAAGGATGCTTAGAATAGTTAATAAAAGAGTATAAGAATCATAATTTCTAAAAGACTTAATATATATATCATTTTAGCAGATCATAACATGGAATTAGTTATGCTTACAGGTGCATAAGGTTGGATCGGTATATAATATTATGATTGTACATATTAGTTTAGATCTAACTCCCTATAAATAAATAATATTATATCTTATCACAGGTAGTAAGCAGGCAAGTGTAACTATAGCTGGCATTCCGAGGGTAATGGCATATCTATAAATATTATTTTAAAATCTATTATTGAAAATCCCAATCCCACACCTAAAATAAACACACATCTACAATAAACAGAAAGACCATTTATAGACCCAAACAAAGTAATCAGCTGAACTTTGGATATCATTTGCAGATACCTGAGACTTATAAAGCTTATAGAACACATAAATAAACACTTAAACCCTATAAGATACAGATCACTTATTTAGCTACAGCATTAGATTTTTGACACAATTAAATTAATACTTAGTTACCATATTAGCAATTTAACTAATACTACAATATTAAACTAAATACTAATCAATTAATATTTGACAGGCATTAGAATAAACTAGACATATATATATATATATATATATATATATATATATATATATATATATATATATATATATATATATATATATAACATTCCTTAACTAAATATAGCACGCACTGACATAATGCTTTTTAAATTAAATAATAATGTTACTAACATTACCCTGAACAAAATCCTTCAATGTTCTTACATTTTCAGCATCACATAGAACCCAAACTGTAAAAATATAGTCCATTTCTTCATAAATACGATGTATTTTGCAATTTTAGCGTTCCCAGTAATGCTTTGCTTCTTTTCTTCTTTTCCCACGCTCTTTGACCTCGTGATGTCATCGGCCGACATTTTCATTGAATTCTGAGTTATGGTGTGTACAAATGGCCCATCAGACTAAAGAAACCGTCGTAGAGCTGTTATGTAGGTCTCCTCAGACCTCGGGAAGCAACGCAAGTCCCAGAAAATGGAGTTATCTAAAGCAGAAGAAAATAAATTAAAAAAAAAAAAAAAAAAAACGATAAAACCATAAAAAACGACAGGAATATTTCCAGAATGTCTAGAAAGTGACAGAAAAAACAACAGGGCATTAAATCGGGTACGTTTAGCTCAGTTAGCTTCCTTTATTTGTTTACAGATCTGAGAAAGTAAAGAGAAGCTGCATTTTTTTTAAAGCAGTACATTTTTCTTTATTTTATTTTAAAAAGCTGTGCCATAAGTTTTAAATAACTGCTACTTCCTTGAAAACTTGCATGAATGTTTTCTTTGCCTCCTCCACAGACTGTATAGAGTGCTCTTGGTCTTTATAGTTAAAGGAAAGAGTGGCTGGGTATATCATTCGGAAACAAATATTTTTTTTTTATTAGCAAAGCACAGAAAGGGGCTAGAGCTTGTCTCTGTACTTTAATCGGCTGAGGTAAGTCTTATGATAATGAGATCCTGTAGCCTCTCCATGAGGGAAGTTCAAGATGGCTGCCGAGCATTAAACACATACTTTCTGCTGCTCCTGTTCCAGCTAAGTTTATCTGCTCAAAATAACCTGCATCTGGCTTTAAAAGTCAAAAGAATGGAGTATTTCTGTTAAAATATGTTGAAATGATTGGAAAGTGGATAAAAAAGCTAATTTTAAACCTTACTTTCTTCTAAGTATTTACCTGAACTCAATCTGGGGAAGGCCGATGCTGCATGAGAATATCCTTCTCTGCATATAACAATATTTCAAATAAGAAATGGCTACTAAGCAAGAAACCATGGATTCTACGACTACAAAAACGAAACTTTCCTCTATAACTACCCCTGAGAAGGATGTAATATCCAAGAGACAAAAAAATAAATAAATCAACGCAAGAGCTGAACAAAGGGCCTACTAAAACCAAAGCTGAATCTGCACTTACACTTGAAGATATTAAGTCAGCACTACAACCATTGCAAGATGAGTTCAAGTTATTTTCAAATAAGCTAAATTCCTTCGGTTCAATCCTGGATCAAATCATAACAAGAATAAACAAATAGAAAATAAAACTGAAGAGAACTCGAAGCAGATACAGGATTTACAAGCTAAGGTAAATGCAAATGAAAAATAATCAATGACTTACAACAAAAGTACCTGACTTAGAAGCTCGAAGTAGGAGAAATAATATCTTACTACGTGGCATTCTGGAAAAGTTTGATCAACCCCAACTACCTGTAATATTAACAGAGATCTTTGAACTAGTAACTGAAGATAAATCTCTTGCAAAAGAAATTGCTGTGGAAAGAGTTCATAGAGTGCTACAGACAACTCAAAGTGAAGCTAACCCCAGACAGATCTATGCAAAACTACTTAATGCTGCACATGTTAATTTACTGCTTATGGCTGCAAAGAAGAACAAAGGATAAATTATCTTTTTCAACACACATGCTGAGAAATATTTTCTTGAGCTACTATAGTGCTTACCAGTTTTATACTGTGTTTCACTAAATACTAGAAAAAGAACACCTTCTTGCCCTCATCAACCTGAGGGAGTAATCCTTGCTAGCTGAAGTAAATTTTGAGTAGATTTTCTGAAGGACTTATACACAGAATGCACATCCACCCCTTGCAGTGAGTCTAGACTGCCAAAGTAAGTGCGGGTTCAGCAAGACCCTGCCCCAGCTTCCACAAACCTTAACCACTGCTGAGAAGGCAAAGAAAATGCAAAAGGATCCTTAGAAAATATGCACTAATTGTAACTCATAATTCTAAAACTGCTACTTTAAGTTTGATATAAAATTGTTCCTGAACAATTGCACTTACACTTCCAAAACCAGTCAGCTTTGGGACACTTTGTCAAGGGTAGTGTGCCCTCTCCTGTTCTGGTCATATCCAGTGAATCCACAACTGTACAACTTTGTAATTGTCAGACTTCTCTAACTTACTTTTCATTCATGCCATCTCTGGAGCACTCATAACCATCAGAGATCCAGCCACTCTCCTCCCCATCTCAGCAGTAGCTAAGGTTCCTTGCTTACTCCTTCTCATCCCAGCAACACTGTGACTCCTCTACATATCATACCGCAGTTCCACTGAGGAATGGACTACCCTACATAGTCTTCCATATTCTGGTGGTAGCACAGACCCCAGTCTGCCCTATCTCCCAGTCTGATGGTAATCATAACCCCTGCTTACCTCCATGCAGTATGTTATAATTATATCCCTAAATTTTCCTGTCTCAAATGTCTGTATCCAGTCTGTCAACAGATGTATAGTCCTACCAGTTCCCCCAGATGTACAATTGAGGATCACAGCTTTAATCATATCTCTCCCAAGCTAGCAGAAATCAGAGGCCAATTCTGACTTCCACACATTCTGGCAATAATTACTGTCTCCCATATAACCTCTCTGTTGTTTCAGTGGTGCTCCTTACATTGGCATTCAAACTTGGACTAAACAGCTGCTCCAGTGGTGGGAGGGTGATCTGCTTCTTCCACTTTCCATAGCTAATGAGCAGTCCACATCTACCCCAAAGTAGTGCATCTTGCATATATCACATGTATTGTTCACTGTCCCTTGCTGCCTGCATATATCAAACCTTGTACAATAAGCTAGTCCTGCATTGTATCAATGTTAACTAGGTGTGCTATGATTTCATCTACACATCACGGTTTGCCATGTTTCTGATTAATGATAGTTTTTCTCTATGCTGTGCTTTATCTTTATCCTTTCCTTCTCCCCTCCCACCACTGGTATAGCAAACTGTCGTGAATATAAAATGGAGTTTACTACATAAACAACTTAATTCAACCCCAAAGAAAGAGTCCCCATTACATTTCAGGATAGCAGTCTTAGATCATTCTTGGAAGATAGTATACACCTCTTCAACTTTGGCGTCCAAGCCTATCAATTGCCAGCCACATATAAAATACCTAAGGTAAAATACAAAATCTTAAGAACATGGTTTACAGGACTATTCATGAAACTCTTAAAGAAAGGGTTTGTAGATTAAGTCAAACAGATTTTAATCTGGGTAAGTGGGGCAAAAAATTAATTTATGACTCAATGGATGCCTGTAGCAGAACAGCATTAGCTGGTTCAGAAATCAGATGATATGCTTGGTTAAGGCTGTAGCCCATTCCAGAGGATGTAAAGGGATGGCTATTAAACATACAGTGGACTTGGATATATTATTTCACCTGTATTCACAAGAGGTTTTAAAAAATTGAGGAAAATTGGAAAACTATAGTCAGTGAAACAATTCTTTCTCCATCCTATTCCATGGTTTAATAGAAAGTATCATGCTAATTAGTAGTTCTTTTCACAGGAAGCCATTCAGGCAAAAAAGGAACCATGAGACCCAAGCAGACAAAGATGTCTGAGGCAGAAGTAGACAACCGCGTAGTGGGAGAGGAGGTAAGTCACCTCCCCTCACAGAAAGGAAATGGTCAGTGTTAATTATGCTCCCAACCTCTTCAGTTATTTCATCCCTTCTTTCACTTCCTCTTGCCACCACTTGAAGTCAGAAATGGTTCAGGCTGACTTGCAACGGTTTGGTAAGGGAGAGTAAATCTGTCAGATAAAAAATTAAATTTCAAGGAAGGCCTTCCTTTTCTGAGGATATTTGTAGTTCAACTTCGAAGCCACACCTGGTACTGCCTTTACTAGATCAACTTCTCTGTAGAGAAACAGGGAAACTGATTTTATTACAGGATCTTCGTAGATTTTTTAAGCTCAACAAATCCTTTAGGGTAACACAGGTCAATATGCTGAGTTGACAGTTTCTGTTGTCTCTTCTAATCCCAAAGGTGCTGCTAGTCACAAAGGGACTTCAAAGGTGACTATCTCCACAGTCTAAACCATAAGGATCACAGACAGTAATTGAGTGAGAGAAGACAATTATCAAGTTAACTTCTCTGTCACTGAAAATAACATATTAATGCAGTACATAAACAAACAAGGGTGCCCTAAGTATTATTATCTATGTAGAATGGATTTGATTGTGTAGGGACTTGCTTCCATTTGGGATAGTATATCTAGATATATTATTTAACATCACTCCAGAACATAATTGCAGAAATAAATTAACTGGACTCATCATCAGTGAATAAAGGATGGCCCATACAGTCCTTTATTATCTTTTACAGAAACGGGGGCCCTCCACTGATAGATCTTTTTGTATCAGAAATGAAATGCTAGCTAGAGAAGGTTTGTTTAGGTTTTCATGCAGAAAGGCATGGGCAGTGAATGCTTTTGGCATTCCTTATAGAGTGGTGGTCTGTTTTCTTTACAATTTTATGCATTAAACTATTTGCCGTAGTGTTGCAGAAGATCAAAGTGAATGGGGTGCTGTCATTTTAAAATCTTGTAAATGACCAAGACATCTGTGGTTCTTGTACCCTAGTAACCCAGCTTGAAGAGGCTCTGGTGAACCCCAATCTAAATGGCTTCAGGTTGCATTTTGTCTTGAATTTTCAAGAATTAGTTCTCAGGAGAAGTGTTCCATATCTTACAAGGTACAAGAAACCCTAGCCACTGGGATGTCTTATTTATGCAAGTGGAAGAGATTTTCCTGCTGGAGTATCTCCACAGAATCCCTGGAGCCTTCTGATTTTTCATTTCAGTTGGTGCTTTTCTCAGGTGGCCTATCCCAGGCCACTGCCAAAATACATATCTCAGCCATTACTGCTTGTCTCTGTCTGGACTGTCATGTGTCTTCCTACTCTAAGGTAAAGCAATTCCTGAAATGGATATTGCTCTTCAAAACAGTGAGTAAAACAATGCCTCCCCATGGAACTTTAATGGCATAATTGAAAATTTAACACTGTCTCCTTCTGAACCAAACTTATCAGTGGCTGTCAAGTTTTTGTAACAGAAAACCTACTTCTTGTTATTACGACAGCTAGGAAAATAAATGAACTGCAAGACCTTATGTGTAAGGAACTCTGTACATTCTTCCAAAAGGAAAGGGTGAGCCTTGGATGTAACCGTGTTTTCAAACCAGAATTTATCAAAACAATATCTCAGCTGAACTATACAACGTCTTGTCTTTCACCTAACCCACAGGAAAAAAAAGCAAAGGATTCTGTATATTTCTGAACTTTTCACATATAGCTCATTTACTATATAGCATGAACAAAGGAAATCAAGCAGGCACATCAGATTTTGTGAGTTTTTCTTTTCTTGAAATCAGGATAGAAGCAAACTTTATCAGGATAGCAGTCTAGCTGCATTACTTTTCAGTTTTGATAACGGGAACTCTCTGAGGATACTAGCAAAAGCCCACACTACCGTAGCAGCAGCCAGTACAGCAGACTACATAAAGAATGTTCAACCTTAAGGCAGCTGTGAAGCCGTCATGTTTTCTTGTGTTCACATCTCTTCTAGGCACTAAAGGTGGGTTGTATGATCTAGGAGCACACTGCGGTCCTACAGGATATGTTGTGAAAGCTTTCTGTCCATGAAGCCTTCTTATTCTTTAGTACTGTTCCCATGGCCAGTGATACAGACTGCAGCAGTGATGCCTAAGATGAGCATAGACCAGTTGTAAGTTACCTTAACAACAGATATTCTAATACAGGGGTCAGTGCCATGGTGTAGATTCCTTCCTTCCTCTCCCTTTGCTATTTTTTCCTTATCTCTTATGGTCTGCTAATGTATTCAATGTTGCTGTTCACTATATATATATATATATATATATATATATATATATATATATATATATATATATATATATATGTCTGTTTTTCTGTGTATCTGGATTTGTTTTATATATATATATATATATATATATATATATATATATATATATATATATATATATATATATATATATATATATATATATATATATATATATATATATATATAGACAAAATATAGATGTAGATATAGATATATGGCTGCCTAAGATGTGATCATAGTGTACTCCTGTTGATCGTATCTTATTTAAATTCAAGTGATCAGATAACATACACATAGAAAGGGCGGTGCATTAACAATGATGACACTGCACAATAACAAAATATCGGGCAATGTGTTTTCACCTTTTCCCTGGTATTGTGTAATCTCAGAATAACTATGCAAAAAAAAGTACAAAAGAGATTTTTTTCTGCATTTTCAGTAATTCTGTTGAAGTTTTTTTTATTTTAGCATTGCAAGTAGAGCACCTTTTTGGCCCTCTTCAAGTGCAATCTAGACAATTGGAAGGGTAACCTTAAATTCACCCCAGTGGTTCCACCTTTTTCTCTCTTGGACAGGGGCAATAGGTGCTGATTATGGAAACAAGGATAGAACTTGACTAGGCCTGTAAGGGCCCTAGGACCATTAGCCTAGTAACTTCCTATCATCCTCTGATCCTATGATTCTATGGTATGATGACCGAAGTCACTAAATAATGACATACATTTGAATTTCAGACTTCAAATCCTTCAGAAAGTGTATAAAACAAACACTGTTACTCTAGCAACTTTCAAGATTTACAAGAGCAATATTTAAAATACGTCCCTATTTTTGGGCCTTTGTCCCCCCATTTTGTCAAGCTTTGTCCAGATTTCTTGTACTAAGAGGTTGAGCGGTATGATATACACACACACACATATATATATATATATATATATATATATATATATATATATAGTGTGTGTGTGTGTGTGTGTGTGCGTGTGTGTGTGTGTGTGTGTGTGTGTGTGTGTGTGTGTGTTTTAGGAAACTATAAAAACGTTGTGTTCCTCGTACAAATTGTTATTTTTGGCATGAATAATAATGCTGATTAGTTATGAAAGTTCTCTTGAATGCATTGTAATGCTGTCTCTGTCCTGTTTGAAATGCTGTTTGTACAGCATATAATGTGCTAGTTATTATGTGTGCTGCAGATATGATGGTTATCATACACCAGCAGAGATCATTCTGCAGTAAAGACTGATTTGGGACACCTTCAGAAATGCAGTTAAAAGGGAGATTTCATAACAACATAGTAGAGACGGTTCTTTCTCAGTGTAGAGGAAGTATTATGGCCAAGTGACTCTTGTGGTACTTGTCTGGAAAGTAATCTGGAAGAGATGTTTGCTCTTTGGTGAAGAGGGACTCTCATGGTTGGAAATACCAGCTATACATCTTAATGAAAGAGAGGGCAGAGCAACAGGAAGACACATGTCCATAGGTGTGGAGGATTACCTGAAGTTTATCTGGAATTACTTGGAACCTTTGGCAAACTTGAAATCAGAACTCTAAGGATTTTTATTTAAGAGAATTTTTTGATGCAGAATTAAACTTTTTGTGTTTGCTTGTTATACTTCACAGTAAACAAAATATATTGATCTTGACTGTCAGTTTCTAGTGTGTGTGTGTGTGTGTGTGTGTGTGTGTGTGTGTGTGTGTGTGTGTGTGTGTGTGTGTGTGTGTGTGTGTGTGTGTTACATACAGCAATGTATGTATGGGGATAATGTATTTTATAGATACAGAGAGAGGATGAGATAAGAGAAGAGATGTAGGATGAAGGGCATGGGGCACTCGTTAGTATTGCTCACAGGCCATTTTGCTACCTCTTGCTGGACTACCTGGAGTTGTTATGACGAGGCATACCATTACCTTGCCAAGTTCAGGTCAACAAGGGCTATACAGACTAAGACTTGGACAACAGGTATCCCAGCTTATGCACATTCAGCTGTTCATCACCATGACATCCTAGTGCAGGTAAGGAGGATAACCATTTGAAATGCCAGGACCCATCGAAGCGAGTCCCGAAATATGGAGACTGAAAGATTGGACTTATGCATAACAAGTTTGAGATGCCATTTTGCAGAATATTACCTTTTCTCCAAGGTAGGGTGATCCCAGAGTTGGTATATATAAGTTCGGGGGGGGGGGGGTGCTAGCCCAGGTCATTAGGCATATACACAAACCTCTTGAAATTAGACTGCAAGGCCAGAAATTCAGCTTCCTCTAATTCACATGCACAAGGATTAATAATGCAGGACTAATTTCCTTACTAGAATGTCGACTGGTGACTTGCTTACACAACTGCACTTTTTTCTACCTAATTTATGTTAAAAATTCTGAAACCCAGATATCAGAATAGGAAAGAGTCTGTCATTTAATGCAGTATGTCTAATTCTAAACTGTGTAATAAAGAATGGTATGAAAATATGAAGGCTTATGAAGACATTATTCTAGAAAATCATTTGAATGGTAAATACAGTGTTGTGATATTTTCAGCTCACTATAACACATCCATGACATGCATTCATTTAGTAGTTTGCACATTGCTTTAATATGTTATATTTTATATGTAATATATTAGCCTGTTGTACTATGTGTCTTATAGCCTTTGTAGCATTATATAAGTAAAAGATGGGATTCACAGCTTGCACTCTGCACAAACTGCTCAAGTGGTTTTGTGTAGAACACAAGTGGGGTGGTCATGATTCTTAGACCCTTCCTCATTCTTCAGTAGAACAGTTTTGCACTACTCAACAGTAAGGCTTTTCAGAGGTTTGTGTAAGTGTAGTACTCCAGGGTCATGGCTTAAAATCAGTTCATGCTTTCTCCTGAATCTAGTCAGATGGGACATCATTAAAGCAGCCATCATGTTTTTTGGTGGGGAGGTTTTACCTCCTGCACTCACCCAGTGACAAACCTTAGGTGGGCATCAGTGCTACACTGCCCCTTACTTCTTCAAAGGATTGACATCAGCAGGACATTCCACCCACCCACAGTTCACACAATGTATTAGTTTCCTCAGTTTCCACCAGAGAAATCTGGTCAAAGCACATGTTCATCTGATCATGTGCACTCCCTCAAGGATTCTCACACCCATCTTCTCATGTATATGCCATAAAGCTTCCAAGCTACTGATCAAACTTGGGCCACTTGGGGCAGTAGTGAAGACTGCATCCCTCTGTGCCATCAGTGCATAGAAGGGGGGACGGCTTGCTTAAATTAGTCCATTGCAGATTCTGATACATTGCTCTGAACAAGACCTTGCATATTAATGTGATTAATAGATGTGTAGTATGCAAGGTGCATACAGAGCAGAGTACCAAATGCTTAGTTATACGAGGCAATATAGCCATGTGCATTTATGCATTTCACTAGGAGAAGCTGGTCTAATTGACAGTCCAGACTAGTAATGCACAATAGTGTGATTGTGTGTGTGTGTGTGTGTGTGTGTGTGTGTGTGTGTGTGTGTGTGTGTGTGTGTGTGTGTGTGTGTGTGTGTGTGTGTGCACATATGTGCACGCACAAGTAAGCAAGTATCTAAATGTCTTTACCAGTTTGCATGTCTTGAAGCAGGGGTAAGTGTGAGTGCCTGTGTGTCATGTTAAGGTATTTATACTACAAGGTGGGTCAGATGGTATGACACTCAGATGAATACCTGCTTTTATTTGCTCAGCTGAACAATTCATAGTAAAAAGTCTGAGTTGTGCTTCTCTGCAGCCTATGAACTCTAGCCGTTATATATTAAAATATACCATGTTGTGAATGCTTACTTATATAGACAGCACAACAGCAGATAATTGATAGTGTTGCAAAATGTTTCCAGTTCCACATTATCAAACGTATAATTTGTACTGTTCTGCTCCTTTACATAATTTGTCACATAACAAAGTTCTTGTAGAACTGACAGTTTATAGAAGTGTGCCTTGTTTCAGATCCACTTTAATTAATGTTTCAGGTTTTCAATATTGTGGATTTAAGCAAACTTAAAATTCCATAGTGGGTTATCATTAAGCCTATAGCTAAAAAGTGATATAAATTACAGAACATATTCATTTTTAACATTAGTCATTGCTATTAGCCATCTCTTGTGTCCTATCTTTTTGTATTATTTGTCATCCTTCACTGTCTGTAGTTAGTATTCATGACAGTAATTCAGGTAGAAATTGTGCAGAAGTGCACTTAAATGCGAACTGTGGTATATCAGGCATGCACATTTTTTGAGAGTTATGCCATAGTATTTAGGTTCTAGTCCTCTACTGTCCACCTTGGAGTACATTGAGTTTATTCATGAGTGAGCTTTTTCATTCAAGGTGCTACAGCTAGGGTGAAAAGAAAACACAAGATTATGTGCAGGTCCTGCATTATACTCAACCTGAAATGTATTATTAATTAAACTATGCAAGCGTATCCTTCATTTTTGATTTAAAAGACTTAAAAAGAGAGACTTTTTGAAATGTTTATTTTGAGAGTTTATATCACTGCGTTATCTCTGATATGCAGACCTTCATATGTTTTTCTCCTTACTGTTTCTTGCACTTTTGCATTTTGTTTGAAATCTTGCCCTTTTTATTTGTTTACAGCAACAGTTGTACATTGGTTCAGATCTAGGTGTTTCTCAGCTGCCTTTACATCGGTGCAGCAGCTATGGGAAAGCGTGTGCAGAGTGTTGTCTAGCAAGAGATCCATACTGTGCTTGGGATGGCAGCAGCTGTACCCGATACCTGCACAACACTAAAAGGTAAGTAGCATCTAGCATTGCACTATTTTTGACACATTTGTTTAATTCATTCCTTACAAATGAATGGACAGTTCCAGATTTCTCCATTTGCAGCAGAAGAGCATAACACTGCCATTGCTCTTAGATACAGCAGTTAAGGACTTATGCTGCAGAGAAAAGAGGGTTTCCCATGGGAAGCAGTACTGTTTGGGGCCCATACCCTTGTCTGACAATGGATTACAGTCTTTGAAGAAAATGATTTGCATATGTAACAAAAGAGAAACAAAATATAATGCAAATGATAAGTCACATAAAATAAGGGGCCTTAACAGAGCACATCCCTGGGCTTTTCCATTCTCTGCATCAAGATGTATTAACTGCATAAGATGAAGTTTTAATACCACTGGCAGGCACAAACATGAAGCCTTTGCTAGAAATATAGTTTTATAAGCTTTTTAAGTGTAATATTTTGTTAGTTTTAGACATAACTTATATAAAAAAGAAACATTGAAGAAATGTAGGCATAACATGATGCAGTACATAAATTACATCCTAAATCTGTGATAATCTCTTTAATCATAATCACAGATTTCTGTTTAACATGTGAGACACCCATCTACCAATCCATCCATCCATCCATCCATCCACCCATCCACTCACCTAGTATACCTTGAAGGAGTGTGTAAAAAATCTCAAACATGCATGACTGCATAAAATGTCCATTTTCCTCAAGTAAATAATTAATAATCAATCATTGCCATACTGTGTGTCAGATGCCACTGCTTTAACTTTTGTAAAAGATTTTACAATTGACATATATTAGCTCTCCAGATGTTATGAATCCCTTAACAAATATACTAATCCTGTATTGTGTCTGAGTTTTCACAATTTAAGTTACCATATACCGTAATTATTTCATATCTCTTATGTTATTTAACTGTATAATGTTATTTAATTGTTCCATTATTAGTTCTGATGGTTACATTCCTAATGCTTCCAACCTGATTTCTTACCCTATCTCTATTTCCACCTGACAAACTTAATAGGCTTCTTCAGTATATTTGTTCATATTTCATGTATTTTTCTATACAAAATCTTATAGCTTATACAGTCCCTGAAATAGTGAAAGAATGACACCTACTTTGAAATCCAGTATTCAGTTGAACTTTACACAATCTTACATGACTGCATTTAATGGTGTTGATAACTCCAATATTTTTCCCTTCGTTATATTCTTTGTTTTCACTTTGCACATGAAATGGTTTACATTGATTATTCATACCTCCTGATGTTGTGATTATATTTAATTTCCTTGTGTTTATATATTTGTTTGTTTACTGTTTCTATTCCATTCCTCATCACATTGCTGCACCCATTTGTCCCTCTTCTACCCTTCGTCTGCCTACGTTTGAGAATTTATTTGCTCTGGAATGTGATGTTTCACTGAGCTGGCCTCTGAACTTTTCAAAGTGCAAAGCCTATTGGTCATTGCATTGTTAAAGCCAAAGAACAAGTTGTCTATGAATGTGAGTAGAGCAGAGCCAGGAGTCATTATTCTTCAACAGTCCATCAGATGCCCTATTTAAAAGAATCAACGTGCAATGATGTTAGGCTCACAAGGATGCATTTTTCTGTAATCTCTGCAAAATAATGTCTGTCATTCCCCTTTTTGAAGCTAGAGCTCTGCTTGTAGAGCTCCTGGTACCCATCAGATCTTACAGAAGCAGTGTGTAGTCCCAACACCTTCCATGGGATAGGACAGTAGGCACATGGGCTCATCATCCTGTCCCACCTATTTGACCCATTCCATTTACTTGGCCTAGCCTTAATCCTGAATCTTCAGTGGCACTAATATTTGAACTGGCTCAGCACATGTGGGACAGTTAGTGGAGTACTTCTTTTCTCTATTGATTCTTTTGCTAGTCTGTAGGATTTGCCCAAAAGCTGCCCCACCAGTGCCATGTCAGTTGAATCATTTCTCCTGTAAGATGAGAGCCAAATATCCCTAAATTTGGACAGAGCTATCCTGTCCATTCTTTCCCAGTCTGGAGAGTCTTATCAACCCATTTGTTCCTCTATGGGTTAAGAGTCAAGTAACAAGGAGAGCTCCAGTCTGCTAATCTAGTGGACTTCCCTAACTCCCATCCCTGCCAGCAGCTTGCAGGATCTGCAACTACTGCCACCTAGAGGAAGACATGCTATGTTACCACAAGTGCCTTTTTGTTTAAATGTATCTCTGCCAGGGAAACGTTGGACTGTTGCTCTGCTTTTGCTGGCAATCACCCACCCACTGGTAGTTATGTCACCAATGAAGGAAGCTGAACTGCTCACCCTCCTTCCATGTTGAGTGAATGCTGTGTACTCCTGTCCATCCCCATCAGCTCCTGTGGTGCCCATATCACTAATCAAAGGCTAATTACTCAGGAATCAGGGCTTCATACCTGTACTCCACCAGGCTGAGTTCTGATGGTACACATTTGGTAAACTAGTTTCAGTTTAAGTGTAATCCACTCAGAAGCAGAATGCTTCATTTATAGTTGCATTTCCTGTGATTCTGATACTCTGTTTTCCCATCTGACTGGTAACTTCCACAACCATTTTATGTAGCAGCAGATAATTAGAACTTAAGAAATAGCAAGAAATTGTACAGTATAAAAGACAAAACCATGTATCTTCTGGTATCATTTCTAGTCCATCACCCACTAAAATCCTTTGTTTTCATAGACAACTAATAAATTCATCAGTACAAGGCAAGCCTAATAGTCTAGTGATTTTAGTGCATCCCAAGGTAGATTCATTTGATGGATAAAATCTGAACTTTCAGTGCAGTAATAGCATTCAGCACTGCATATGGTATCTAGAACACAAAAATTTCAAAGATGATGAAACACTTCAAAATTATGGGACTGATTCATGAATGCCTACACTTACTGCTACTGTTGTGTACGTGTTGTGCACATGATAGCTAGCTATTTAGTATTCATTAAGCAGCTCTGCTTTTTGGGCATGCCCTGAAAACACAGTTGTTGTTGTTGTTGTTGTGTCTTTCGGCTTTTCCCGGTTAGGGGTCGCCACAGCGGAACTCCGGTCCGCTAATGATTGGCAGTGGATTTTTACATGCCGAGTTGCCAGCCCTGACGCACAACCTTCAACTAAGGTACGCCCATTCATGCATGTCTCCACACAGAAGACGCTCTAGCTGAGAATCGAACAGGACAACGTCTTACTGTGAGGCGACAAAGCTACCGCAGCACCACCACCGCAGTGTGCCATGAAAACACAGTTAAATGGCAAAATATGCTAATAAAAGCATAAGTAGCTGAATCACATACTAATTAAGCAATCCAACATGACAGAGCTATTCAGGAACATAAATAGTGATTTTGTATACTCAGTGCTTCCTTTTGCCATTAAATCTTTGGAATACAGCCATAAGGACATTTAGAATACAACATTCTAGGTGTTACTGCTGCCATCACTAGTCTGTATCTGCAACAGGCTCTAATTCAAGGTGCTGCTGCTACCAGACCTCAGCTGAGAAGAAGGATGTTCAGACCCAGTTTGACTTATCATTGACTGCATGATACAGAAATTGTAGAGCAATGCAGGGTGGAAAGAGATATATTAGATGAAATATGCAACTTCTGCTTCCCTTACCTGTGTCCCAAGAGAAATCATGGACAACCCATCCTGGTGGAAACAATGCTAAATGTAGCATTACATATACTAGCCAAGGTGCTTTCTAGGGACCTACAAGGATATATTAGGGGTGTTGCAGGCCTCAGTTTCTAGAATCTTACAATAGTTTCTAAATGCAATGCTACATATTTGTTTCCCATACCACAGCAGAGTGAGCAACAACCGTGCAACAATTTTATGCCACAGTGCACTTCCCTGAAGTTCTGGAGGTCATAGAT
Organism: Protopterus annectens; assembly: GCF_019279795.1. Classification (NCBI taxonomy): domain Eukaryota; kingdom Metazoa; phylum Chordata; order Ceratodontiformes; family Protopteridae; genus Protopterus; species Protopterus annectens. The sequence goes on along the minus strand of NC_056739.1, from coordinate 1,653,726,334 downwards.
TTTACACACATAGAAATAAAAGCCCTACCCAAAGAAGAGGGAAGGTGGTACATTAACAGGAAAGGATACCTGTCTGACAACAATTAGGTTGTCTGTTATGCCAAAGGGATCACCTATAATATGTGTGTAGGTAACCCTGTCCATTTTCAACACTTGCATATATGACACAACTGTGACCTATGCACATGGTTTCCTAAGGGTGACTTTCCATGAGGGTATCTAGATAGGGACTCAGGTTATGCACTAGAACCTAGTCTCATGACAACCATGAGAAACCACCACAACTCCACTGTGCAGGGATGCAGTGATGCCCATGCTCAAACTAGGAGTATAACAGAATGTGTATTTGGCTTGTACAAATCAAGATTCCGGTGTCTAGACACATCAGGAGGTGCCCTGCAGTACAATCCATCCACTTCAGCCAAAATACTCACTGTTTGTGCCAAGTTGAACAATATAATTCTCAGGAAACAGCTTTAACATGGACAACAAGGCCCAGGACCATAGTTTCCAGGACCACAGACAAAGCCAACAGCTCCAGCAGATACAGATGAGAAGTCTGAAAGGGAACCACCAGCTAGCAGTGCACAATATTCAATTCAATTCAACTCAACTTTATTGTCATATGTACTAAAGGCAGTGTCACAAAGTACAATGAAATTCTTATTCTCCAAGTCCACCAGCAACATATAAAAGCAACGAGATTTAACAAGAAGTAATCCAAGACAACAAATAGACCATAATATAAATACCAATATCAGTAAATGTATATAACTGTGCAAAAGAGTGCTATTGTGGGAAAAAAAGCTCGTTTCCCTCCAAATGTGAACCAGCCTACAATACTGGAGTGAGAGGTAGTATATGAGTTTTATTTAAAAAGTCTAATAGTTTGAGGTTTAAAACTGTCTTTCAGTTTGGATGTTCTGATGCCATGCTCTTGTAATGCCTCCTTGATGGTATCAGCATTAACAGTTTGTGTTGTGGGTGGGTAGTGTCCATGATAATATTTTGGGCACTCCTAAAACCTCTTTGGTGTAGATATATTCCAGTGCAATGAGTGTTACTCCAATGATGTTTTGTGCAGTTTTTATTACTTGTGACAGAGCCTTATGATCCCGTATTGTACTATTCCAGAATCATACTATAATAGATAGAATGCTCTCAATTGTACATCTGTAGAAATTGCTGAGACTTTTGTTGGGCATGCCAAACTTCCTCAGCCTTCTCAGAAATTCAGTCCCTGTCGGCTTTTCCCCACCAGGTTTGTGATGTTATGAATCCAGGTAAGGTCCTCAGGGAAGCTACTACAGAGGAATTTGAATGTAGCCACTCTTTCCACCTCAGACTCACCAATATATAATGGTAAGTGCTGCCCTTTATTCCTCCATGTATCAATGATCATCTCTATCGTTTTGCTGGTATTAAGAGAGAGAAATGACTGTTCTGACACCACTTCACAAGGTTCTCCACTTCCTTCCTGTATGCTGATTCATCACCCCCAGAGATCAGACCAATGACTGGTGTATCCGCTGCAGATTTGACATTACTGGTGTCATGTTGAGAAGTGGCACAATTATAAGTGAAGAGGGTGTACAGCATTGGACTCAGCATACAGCCTTGTGGACTTCCCATTTTTATTTTTATTGTTTTTGTTATTCCTCAGCCTGACGGACTGTAGTCTTCCTGTTAAAAAATTCAAGACCTAATTGAAACAGTCAGTGGCACACCCAGTATGGACAGCTTATTAATGAGCTTTGTTAGTATCACCTCAATGAAGGCCAAACTATAATCAGCAAACAGCAATCAAGCATAACAGTCCTTATTCTCCAAATGAGTAAGAACTGTATGCGATGCTGTACATCCTCTGTCAACCTATTTGATCTGTATGCAAACTGCAGGGGATCCATTGTATCAGTTATAAATGGCTGACTATGTCTCATAATGATTCTCTCAAAGCATTTCATCACTATGGGAGTCAATACAATTGGCTGGTAGTCATTCAGGCAGTTTGCCCTTTTTTGGCAGTGGAATAATGGTGGTTGCCTTATAACAAGTTGGAATTGTAGTTCGTACAAGGGAGAGATTGAATATATCAGCCAGAACATCAACAAGCATTGAAGCACAGGTTATGTGTTTCCTTCTACCAATATTATCTGGACCAGCTGCCTTCTGGAAAATTATCTTCAGTAAGGACTTTACCGCACTTGCTGGTGATGTTGTGAAAGGTGGTGGTGCCTCCTCTCTGCATCTCTCTCTTATGGTGCTACCCTTTGACTCAGTGTTTTGACAATATGCCTTGTATCTGGTTAATAGGCAAAGGATAGCACAAACAAACACTACTTAAATGAGAAAACTAAGATCTTAAGCACATATAGATACTAAAATTGATGTTTGCCAAAGTCCTCAATCTTTACTTAACCATGAAATGGTTGTGTTATGTCAGCAAACGTTTATATCAATAAGATGAAGCATTGCTCAACTGTACAGTAATGTCAGCATTAGCTCATGACTGATTTATGCTCTATACAGATATGATTCTGCCCAATACTGTGCATCAAGCATTTCAGTCAGAGCCGGATCATCATCAAAATGGGCCCTAGGCAGGGGAATGTACCATAGCCATTCTGATTTCCAATTACTTGTCTCTCTCCCCCGTTTTCCATAAACCCTTCTGAAAGCTGTGAGCATGCATACAATTTTCTTCTTTACTTTTGAAATGAAGGCAGAGATGGCTTTAATATAAAACTTTTAATTTAAATATCCTTTGTTGACCAAGTTAGTCCTATTTGGCTAGTAATATCTTTGCAGGGGAAATCGTTGGTGGAATTTATACTACTTGGGGAAATTTGACCAGGGTATTAGGGAACTTCCTCCTACCCTTTTTGATAGCTCAGGTGGAAGTAGAAGATCTTGCTACCTACCATTAAAACCAAGAGATGTGGCCTCAGTTTAGCATCTCATCCAAAGGATGACAGTCTCAGGAGTTTACCACTCCCCCATCCAAATTAAAATGCACTGCAATAGCAGCAATCCATCTACATGGTGTGGACGTAGACCTCACAGACTTTAGTAGCAAAGGCAAGATTTCTACTTGTTATTCTGCTAACACTGCTTAGAAATTCTACACAATAAACACTGACAGCCATTTGCTAAACAAAACAGTTGCACATTAAAAATAAATTTAGTGTGAACAACAATAAATTTCTATTCCCTTGAAACTCACATTGCCTGAAAGTGCACTGAAACTCGCATTGCTGGAAAATGCACCCCTGTAGTTTTGAAGATTTTTTTCCATTAAGCTTTGAAGTGAAATGTATGAACCAATAAAAGACAAAATTACCCATTTCAGCACATTTCAATCAACTCTTGTAATTAAGTGAGCAGTTGTAGTTGGTGTAAAGAATTAAGGCTCTTGTCTCCTCTAGCCAAGGTACATGATCCTGAGTGAGCTAATTAATTAACCTGCCATCCCTTACCTTACACACACAGACATACACACACACACACACACACACACACACACACACACACACACACACACACACACACACACACACACACACACACACACACACACACACACACACACACACACCTTCACTGAAAGGGAAAGCAGAAGGAGTTCCCTGGTACAATGTGAGTTTGTTTCAAAAAGAAGAAAGACCATGCTTCTTGGTTTATTTAAAAAATTAAATGATGTGGCAGCCCCAAGCATCTCTCCCCAGAGTAAGTGGGCCCTAGGCAGCTGCCTAGCTCATATAGTGCTGGATTCGGCTCTGCTTTCAGCTGACCAGTGTATATAAATCAAAAGTGCGCAAGCAGGTCAACAGCCGCATCATTTGCACAAGTATAGATGCAAGTTGTTATTAACTGTCTATCATGACTACATTAGTAACAAAAATACAACAAATACTGTTAGTGTGAAGAAGTGAATAACCAATCATTTACAGCTGAGCAGGAAATAAAAATTATCAATTACACATTTTTTGTGAGACATTCAATGAAAGTGAGTACCTGAATAGGCAAGCATTAGCTATCCCTCAGTATATCAGACATAGTCATCCCAAAGTCACAAAGAAGTATACAAAAGGTAGGGTAAGATCATCATCACTTGCCCATAATAGAGGTGGGGGGGTTATAGGATGGCAAGCCTGATACCAAAAAAGTGTGTTTGTGTGAGAGAGAAAAAAAGGTTTCAGCGAGTATGCAGTTGTTAGGGCCAGTGACAAGAGAATTATATCAGTCGGCGCTAATGTTTACATAACTCTGTGTGTGTGTGTGTGTGTGTGTGTGTGTGTGTGTGTGTGTGTGTGTGTGTGTGTGTGTGTGTGTGTGTGTGTGTGTGTGTGTGTGTGTGTGTGTGTGTGTGTGTGTGTGAGTGTGTGTGTGTGAGTTGGTGTGGCCAAGATAATTTTTAATGCATGTATGCCTACATGAACAAAATCAAGCACTGTGCTAGCACTACATGCTGGCATCTCAGACAGTTATAAGTCATGCATTGTAGAGCAGTAAGTTCAGAGTCATCACCCCCAACCGCAACTGCCTCTGCCAAGATTTGCACTGCTACTTTCATGGTCCTGCCTAGAAGCTGTGGTGATTCCTAAGTGTAAACAGTGTCTGCTGGATGAGCTCTCATCATGATGACATCCACGACCATGACCATGTGACTTACCACATCTGGATCTGGACAGTTCAGTCACTGACAGAGCAATGGAAGTAGTGCCACTACTGGAGCAGGATCTGGCATGGTCACATTGACTAACACTTGATGATGTAGCAGCTCTCCAGCCACATGGATGCTGACCCTGCCCCAGCAGGCATTCCATTACAGACACTACCCAACCCAGTTTGTCATTCATCATATTCAAGGAGTCACCTACATGGTTCAGACAGTTTCAAACTTCAGAATGCACATTTAGTACTTGCACTATCTCTTCTGAGGCACTGTTGAAACATGCAAGTGTCTCCATGACAGCTTTACACATATGTTCAGTGGCACTTACTGAGACGCCAAAATCAAGAGGAGGGTGGACAGCAGGCCTCCTCTGAGCACCTTTAAGAACGCTCCAGTTTGCACATCAGTTTCACTTTGGTTTTGGGGAGACTCAGCTAGCTCTGTAACTAGAGTCATTGGACCACCCTGATCAACTGCATCATCATCAAACTGTCCTGTATTAGAGGGTTCTATGGCATGTGTATATGTGGCTATTCTGACTGTGTTCAAAATATGGGCAGGAGATGTAAGAACCACAGTCTCAGTGTCAGATCGACCCTCTGCATCCGCAGACTGTACCTCATCATCACCATCATCATCATAGGTTGTTACTAGGCTAAAAACTACTGTCTTTAGAAGCCTAGCTGTGCACCCCAAACAATATGGCTCCTGAGTATCATGGGCTTCTATACGAGGGGACCATGTTAATAGGGAGGTAACTAAGGATATGTAGGGGGGTGTTAGGATAATACTTTTCTTACTGATAGACTCAGGCCATACAGAACACAGGGCTAGAACAGGGGGAAAACTCATGACATCCCATCCAATTGTGAAGGTCCAAATACTGTGACATCAGACAGTAGGAGTTACATAGTGCCGCTGGCAGAATCTCCTATGATAATAAGTAATCAACACAACAAAAAGAGAAACAGAATAAAAAATGATCCAACTTCTGTTATGTTAAACATAATCTAAGCAATAATAGATGTAAATGCAATTAAAAAATACTTTCGTCTACATATAAATCTAATTTATATAGAGCAATAAAAAATGTGTGCGTAGCATATGCAGGTGGTTGTGCAAAGGCAATACCAGATGTGCCTACACAGAAGAAAGGAAGATGAAACATGGATGATAAGCATCACAATGCAATGACAGAAGAATCAGAAACAATCCTCTGTTTGTTTGTGTCTTTCGGCTTTTCCCGGTTAGGGGTCGCCACAGCGGAACTCCAGTCCACTAATGATTGGTAGTGGATTTTTACGTACTGGGTTACCAGCCCTGATGCACAACCTTCAACGAAGGCATGCCCCATTCATGTATGCCTCCACACAGAAGATGCTCTAGCTGAGAATCAAATGGGACAGCATCTTGCTATGAGGCGACAGTGCTACCGCAGCACCACCACCTGCATAATAACACCATCTTATTCAAAAGTCTTTTCTCCAGTTTTTTTCTCCCCCACCATTGTTCTCTCTATTTCAGTCTCTCTTCTCAGCAACCCTTCTTGCTCTGTCTCTCTGTATATATAAAGATATAAGATATCTAGCTATATGTATCTGTCTATACTGTGTATGCATCTATTTATAAATATATATATATATATATATATATATATATATACATATAGAAGTGTATTTATAAATATATATATATATATATATATATATATATATATATATATATATATATATATATATATTTATATACATATAGAAGTGAAATTATTTTATTAGAGGGCATACCTGGAAGTTTAGCAGTAGACATACTTTGTTCTCCATATCAGCACCAACATCAGTAATTGTATGGGAACCTCTTGCTGAGCTGTCTGGATCTCTAATAGTGAACAGGAATTCTTCTGTCTCAGTCAGTGGTGGTTTGGTAGCAGGATCTGCACCAGTAGCCATCTCTTCCTGGCAATTGCAGCTGTCTGATGTTTGACATTCTTTATCATATCACTGGCCCGATGTCTGATTTTTTTGATAATCACAGCCATGTAACATTCACTTGATTAATTACCTGCTCCCTCTGTCTAACAGGAGTAAGATGTGTTGCTGTAGGATCTGTATGATAACTTCATTGTCTACATCTGTGTATGGCGGTTTCAGACATTTTGGTTGCCAGAGCTCTGTATGAAATGAAACATAAAAAGGAAATTGAGCAAAAAGTCAGATAAATTCAGACATTTCTTAAGAATATCTCCATTCATTTGTAAATTAGTATATCTCAAATTAATACTCTTCCTTGCTTTCACTTACATTATAGCTCCAAGGCTTCTACTTCCATACTGATTGTTTTTCTTTGCACTCTTCTGTGAGGGAGTGCCTGCCCACTCCGTTTGCCCTCGCTATGCTTGGGCTCACTCTGCTCCCCATACCCTACCCCCATTCCCACCCATCCCTGCATCACCTAGACTTATACCAATACTAACCACTCCCCTAACTTCCCCCAATCAAGAATCAGCCTCCATCTGCCAGTCAAACCTCAGCTGACCAGTCATACTATTTGTAACACTTCTCCCTCTCCTCACACAACTTAATTGCAATAGTTCTTAATCACGCTACTCCCACCACACTGCACCAACACCCCTCTTTACCTTTATCTTTATCACATTATTCAGATAACTTACATTTTAAAAATAATACACACCATGCTCTTTCTTCAGCCCAAACTCTCCTACAGTACAGTCACCTACAGATACAACCTGTCCGTAGCCCCACACTGTATTATACTAATACCATCCTCTCCTCACTCTCCTATCTTGCCATCTTCTCCCAACTCTGCAATCACACACCTATTGCATATGTCCACATCAAATATGTAGTTGTCAGTAATACCACTAACCACTTCAGCAATCACCTTCACATACTCTCCAAATTGTCACACAAACATACATGTATATTATCACAGATTCTCTGTGGTGGTGATATACACCCCAATCTCATGACACATACTGCACAGCATACCATCAGGCTACCATTCCACTCCTTCCTCGCATTAGAACTAAAAACCTTCACATTCTTAACATGAACCTTAGAAGCCTAGTTAACAAGATCACAGACTTTCATGCAGTCATTGCACAATACCCACCAGCCATTTTTATAGCAGTAGAAACATGGCTAAAACCCCATATAAGAGACCCAGACATACTCCCACAAGGTTATAGCATAAACAGGTTAGACAGGATCAGGAAGAAGAGTGGTGGGGTTGCAATCTTCTACAAAGATAACCTAAGCATAGACTACCTACCCATCAAATACCCTTATGATAACAACTTTGAAGTTCTAGTAAAAACTGCTCAGAATCAACCCAAAGAAAAATATTACCATAATAGCCACTTACATACCTCCCAATAATACTCCCACTGCCATTGAGAAACTCATAGCCTGTACAACCTCAACCTACACCCATGAAACCATTATTACAGGTGACTTCAACTTAGACTGGAACACTTGCATTGGTGATAAATCTACATGGTTTCTCCCAAACAATTTAGTTTCCTACTTGAATAGATAAATTTAGCAAAAGAAAGTCTATCTTAGACTGGTTACTTATCAACAGTACCACCCACGACTATCTTTCCGGACGCCTTCCAAATAAGTTTAGTGACCATAGACCTACCTACTTAATCCATCGTCAGCTCAACTCACCCAGAACCATAGTTTACAAAGTCGTATGAAATACCAAAAACTTCTCCAATGAAGCATTCATATATATGCTCAATAAATTGTCCAGTTCAATTCTCAGCTAGAGCGGCTTCTGCATGGAGACATGCGTGAATGGGTGTACCTTCGTTGAAGGTTGTGCATCAGGCCTGGCAAGCTGGTACGTAAAAATCAACTGCCAATCATTAGCGGACCAGAGTTTTGCTGTGGCGACCCCTAACCGGGAAAATCCGAAAGACACAAACAAACAAATGCAACTGAACACCACTCCATCATCTCCAAATTGACCAGGCTCTAACTTACTTCAGTGACACATTTCTAGCTATTTTAAATAGTTTAGCACCAACTCGTACATGTTGTGTTAAAAATAAGAGATTTCCCTAGATATCAACAGAAAGCATTAAACTTCAAAAACTAAGGAACAAAACCTTGGTATCAATACCAAAAAACAAAAGACAATAAAACTCTGCTAGCATACCAGCAGCTCCACAATCAAACAAAAAAAAAACAACTCAAACCAGACAAAATAACATATTATACAGCTATGCAAAACAAATATGAAAACAATCCCAAAATGTTCTGGCAAGGAATTAACTCACTCCTCCACCCAAGTAAAGCTACAACCCCAGAGCCAACAACCAATAACCAAAGCATGAGCATTGCCTCACAAATCAGCACCTACTTTATAAACATCATCCTCTCCTTAATTACAGGGAACAATTCCACCCCTCTGTCTCTTCCACCTAATGTGGAAACTAACAACAACTTTTTTGACCTCAAACCTATCCCAACTAACACCATAAAAACAATGCTGAAAAAACTGAAAACCTTCTTCCTTAGCAGCTGACCAACTCCCCAATGAGTACCTCAAACTGTCAGCTGATGCCATAGCTTTGCCAATCTCCATTCTGGTAAATAGGTCTATACCAGAAAAATATGTCTCAAAATTATGGACAATTTCCTATATCACCTCTCTACATAAAGGAGGAATACCAACATAATTAAACAATTACAGACCCATAGCCATCCTTTCCCCTTGTGTTAGAATTCTGGAAAAATGTATCCACACTCAATTACTACAATACCTGTTACCGCACAACCTTATCTCTCCCTCCCAACATGGTTTCAGACCAAAACACCACACCACAACAGCCCTAATTAATTTCTCTAACACCATCAACCATCTGAGAAATGTAAACCAGCAAGTAGCATCAATCTTCTTAGACATGTCAAAAGCCTTTGACATCATCTCCCATCAGAAACTCCTTAGTACTCTTGCTTCACTAAACCTATCAAAGACTTCCCTAAGCTATCTTTCTGAGACAATAAGCAGTACGATGGAAATCCGAACTCTCACCACTTCTGCCTGTCTCAGTTGGAGTCCCCCAAGGGTCCACATTAGGACCCCTTCTTTTCACCATCTTCTCTAATGATCTAGCCTCATCTACAACACATGCTAAAGTAGTTCAGTATGCAGGCAATTCAACTTTAATCTGCTCAGCAGATACTTTACCAGACCTCCAAATAGTAGCCCAATAAGCTTTTAATGATATAAAAACATATCTAAGTAAATCACAACTAATCCTCAACCCCAAAAAGATGCAGTTAATGCTATTTACCAGCAATCACTGACCACCTCTCCTTTCACCATTCTCTCAGCAAACAACACATCAAACCAGTTGAGTGTACAAAATACCTTGGTGTGACAATTGACAACAAACTCAGATTTGACCAACACATAGCCAGCACAGTTAAGAAAGTTGACATCAAACTTGGCTCACTGTATAAAAGCAAGTCATTCCTCACTGACAATACCAGACTAGCCATATCCAGAACCTTCCTCCTCTCTATGCTCCTATAGGCTTCCTTCTCTTTACCAACCTAAAAAAAAAAATCAGACTTAACCAAGTTGGACACTTGCTACAACAAAGTAGTCCATTTTGCAGCCAGTCTTCCCCACCAAACCCACCATTGTATTGCTCTACATGAATTAAATTGGCTCGAGCTACCTAATCTTTTTCGTCTGTACCAACTTAAATTCACACACAATGTCATCATCCATCCTGACAGCTGCCCATCCTTCAAGGAACTTGTTCCCTACTCATGCCCACAAAGTCTAAGATCTGCAGACAGAAACATTTTCACAGTAAACAAAGCTAACAGTGCTCATGGTAAAGCCCTATCCTCAAATCAAATAGCCAAATGATGGAACTCTCTACCCCACACCCTCCAAAACACACCTGAATCTACCACTTTCAAGCAACTACTATTTGAACATCTATCCAAGAACTGGAATTGCTCCTGCGCCAAACCTGACTGACAAGATATCTGTTACTCTCTCAACACACTGGTCACTCCTTACCTCATTTTCTCCCTCTCCTCAGTGTTTATTACTACTCGAAAAAAAAAAAAAATATATATATATATATATATATATATATATATATATATATATATATATGTATATGTATATAGATATATATATATATATATATATATATATATATATATAAAGGAAATGTTATTTGGTCATAACTATTATTTAATATGTACACCACTAACTTTATTTTTTCTCACAGAGATCTTCACTGAAATGCTTGTGTTTTTTTTTTCTTTTTGAACCTGTATCTACTAGAAAACTGTATTGAATACTACTTTGTATAGACTAACTAGAACACGTATATTCTGCATCTTACTGTATGTATACTCTCGTACTATCTAATTTTTGTGTATTGCTTATATTTCTGTGGAGCTTTTCTCCTTGGGCCTCTGCTGAAAATGGGCTTCTGGCCCAGTCGTGCTTTCCTGATAAACACATGTAACTAAATAAATAAATAATACCTAAAAAGGGCACTGACAGGTAATAAGCAAAGGTTAACATATTATCATTCTTTTTTGCATTAGTTCAAGTTTAAGATGGTACTACTCAATTTTACTAGTGTGTAAGTCCCAATAGCCCAATATGTCACAATTTATACTATTTTACTTACAGCTAGCAATTGTTATAACAAACACCGTAAAGGTTCAACATTGGAACATGTGTAAATAGTCTGAGCATCACACATGGATAAATCTCAATGCCATGTTTCACACCTTCATTGCTTTTTGATGTAATCATCGCCATGTGTTTGCCAAGCTAACTTTGTTCTTTTAATTATGCAAATCCTGCTGGCAAGGCTGTATGTCTTTGCACATAGGGTATCACCCTTATCTAAGTACTTCATTAGAGATAGTAAAACTGCATTTTAAAAGTTTGAGTTATTTTCTTGATGAATGGTATGTTTTTACTGGATATAGGCTTATATATAATGACTTGCACTTTAAGTGTTTTAATATCTCAGATGAAGTCTTTAGACAAGGACAAAAGTGCTTGGATCAATTAAAAGATTTTATATTAGTGGACCTGGTTCTGGATCCTTTGTGTATTTTTATATTCAGCTAACAGTTTCTTACTGCAAATTTTTTTTTTTTTTTTGGTGTGCCTTTTAGCATCTTACAGCTGTCTTGGTGATGGTTGTGTTGCTGTTCTGAGTTCCATTTTACCGTGCAACATCTTTGTGGTTACCATATTTTGTGAACCTAGCAGGACTAAGAAAAGTAAAGCCTAGCATTTGAATAGTGCTTCAGTAAAGTCTTTGCAAACACATTCGATCCCCAGCAGGGTGACTTTTAGACCACCATTATCCTTCTTATGTCTTAATCTTGTTTCTATTGTCCTACCTCTGCTGATCCCTAGAACAAACACATTATTGTACAGAGCATGACAGAGTAATACTGAAAAAACACCTAAGAGTACATCACCACAAAGATGGTCCTAAATGTCCCATAAACAAAACTCTTGGTATGTCCCTCTCTCCATCTGTCTGTATCTCTTCACCTACTCTGTCTCATCACTTTCTAGTGTTGCATATTTATTATGGCTGCTGGATGTAATGGTTATCTTATGGGATTTTACTATTAGCATTATTGTCGAGAAGACTAATGCCTACTTTTTCCCTTGTGTCAGTAAGTTGTCACTGTCCCTTCCATTGTGTGATTTTAACTTTGTGAAGTAGTTCCATGTGGGGTGCTGAGTTATTGCTCAGATTTATAAACTCATTTTTGCATAGTATCACGTGTTCTAATCAAGAACTATGTTAAACTCCTATTGGCTGTTTTTGTAAGATAATTTTACATGTAGCTGTTGCCTAAATATTGTATTGCCTCCCCCCCAGCTACCTCTCTACCCCCATCTGTGTTATCAGTTTGAGTTGTCAGCATTTGCACAATGTCAGGAACTGTGCAATGGCATTAAGGGGAGGAAGATTGCTATTAGCATCTTTTGGCAAAATAATGTGATCTTTTGCCTTTGGCCACATTAGTCTGATGCCCTTCACGCCACTGTGCTTAGTCTCACTGTGCTATGCAGAGGCAGGCTGGCAATAGTATGAGGAGACAGTTTGTATCATGTCTTCAACAGAGTGCAGAGCGCAATATACACCGTATGAGATGTTGCAGTTGAAAGCACTGTAAAGAAGAATGCTGCACACAGACTTCCTTGCTTTTTAATGTTTCCATAGTACAGGTTTCCACCAGCATTAACATGCTAGGTCCCGCATGTGTTTCATATTCATTCAGAGAATGCTCATATTTTCCCAAAAGTTATTGCAGAACATTAGGTACAATCAAGGCTTTATGTGTTAATGAACATACTTCAATAGGTTCATTTGGACAATATTGCTAATATACCAGGGGCAACAATATCCTAGACCTAGTCATTACCAACATGAGTGACCAGTGTTCCACACCTGAAGTCAACTCCTCATTGGTCAGATCCGACCATAAGCCAATCACCCTAGATATCCATATCCTGCCCCCATCCTCCCACCCCCATTAAGAAAACCACGGTAAAAAATTTCTCCAAAGCCAACTTCATGCTTCTTAAGACAGAATTGGTGAACTTCATGACACCCATGCAGATGGACAATACAGTTATGACTGCTGAATCCTATACAAATGCACTCTATAAACACTTACACGAGTGCATGGATCGTGTTATCTCTAACAGAACCAAGACGCTATCCTCCAAAAAAAGGAAGCCAATCTGGTGGTCCCCTGACATAAACAAACTGTACAAGAGAAGGAAGAAATTGTTGCAAAAGAGAGTAAAATCCCATGAGTGGAGGAGCTCCCTGGTCAGCCTCAGTAAAAAGCTGAGATCCCTTATAAGATCCTCCAAAGCTAGCTATGAAAACAAAATTGCCACTGATTCTAGGGACAACCACAAAGCATTCTATAGCTATGTCAAGAATCTCAATGGCAACACCCAGATCTGCTCTGAGTTACAGCACAACGGCACAAATATTACAGAACCAACTGATATTGCCAACATCCTGGCAGATAGGTTCAGTGCTAACTTTACCCCTCTCTCACCCCCTAAAGGGCCTATATCTATACAGGAAGAATGCAGAGTCCCTGTAATTACAACTATGCAGGTAAAAGCTGCACACTCTAAAGCCAAAAACACAACATCCATGGGACCGGACAACATCCCAAGCTGCGTTTTACATGAACTTCAGAATGAACTGGCTCCCCACCTAAGCACCATGTTCAATCATAGCCTCACGTCAGGTTTTGTGCCCACTGAATGGCACACAGTAACAGTTTTCCCACTCCACAAAGGGGGAGCCACCACTGATCCTGGGGACGATCGCTCTATTAGCCTGATGAGCCTGGTCTGTAAGGCCATGGAATGTATCATCATGGAACTCATAAACAAAGACATTAGTAATCTCCAAACTCTAGACCCCACCCAGTTCTGGTTTGTGAAAGGCAGATCATGCCCCCTGAACCTGATCGACTTCTTTAAGGCAGTCACCAAAGCTATAGATGAGGGTAAGGTGGTTCACACAACTTATCTTGACCTTGCCAAAGCTTTCAACACCATTCCCCATTCTGGAATTATAGCTAAACTCACTAAACTAGGTGTAAATCCCTACATCACAAGATGGGTTGCCAACTGCCTCACTGACAGAACCCACACTGTAAATGTTGCAGACTCCAAATCTGACTTCAAACCAGTGACAAGTGAAGTACCACAGGGTTCAGTCCTGGGACCTCTCCTGTTTAGTATCTACTTCTCTGAAGTACAGGCTAGCACAGAAGGCCTTTGGTTAACGAAGTTCACAGATGACTGCAAACTAGGAGCCATAGTTGTGTCCCCAAATGATGTGGACATCCTACAGAAGGTCCTCATTGAGACCAATGCCTGGTGTCAGAGCCATAGCCTCAAGCTCAGTTCCAAAAAGTGCGTTGTCATCCCCTTTGGCAAAAACTCTGTACCCATGAACTACCACATAGGCGTCAGTCTACTTAATGCTGAATGTGTGATAAGAAACCTTGGGACCCAGGTGGACAGTAGTCTCCTTTGATAATCACATTGCCACAGTTGTTAGGAAATCCTTCTGCATGGCACACCTCATCACAAAAGGGTTCTCATCCAGGAAAAAAAAGGGCACTGTTCTCCTCTTCTTGACACTCATTAGACCCATTATAGAGTACAATGCCCCTTTTGGAATGTACCTCACAAGACATCTGCAGCAGCTGGAAAAGCCACAGAAGTACCTCACAAAGAGGATTACTGGCTTCAAACAGATGCCCTACACTGACCGTCTCAACAAACTCCAGCTTTACCCATAGCATATCGCCTACTCTGAGGTGATCTCTGCCTAACATATAAAGCTATGTCAAACCCAGAGCTGTTGGACATGCTACACCCAAAGAAATCCCAATCCCTCTGAGCTACACCCTCTAGGGACCTAAACCTTGTCACCACAATAAACAGGACATGCTGGAGGGATATATTCCTGTCCCAGAGACTTCCCATACTCTGGAACAAGTTACCCGTCTATGTCAAGCAAAGTTCCTCATTAGCACTCTTCAAGAAAAATCTTGATGAGTGGATGGGAAATAGGAAATACACCCCAGGGACCACTTCTGTGGCTCTGCTCGACAGATGCACAAGAAAATAACTTTCTTGGGTGGTGTAAGCCAGGAAACCTTGTTGGCTAGGCTTACTTAGGCCCTTGGGCTGATAGCCTAGTATCTACCTATGAACCTATACACACATAAGGTGATAGCATCAATGTGGTTTCATGTCAGTTCATGCTCTGAAGAGTATTAATTATGATGCATTCATGTCTATCATTGATATATTGATTGACATTTTATTACTCAGTCATGCCATGCAAACACATACAATTGCTTGACAACTGCAACAAGCCTCAAATTCATGCACAGTCACCAGATAAAAGGTCTGTGTAAATATAACACTTTTATCATCCATATAATGCGTAATGTACTAAAGATATCATGATTAATGTGGAAATCATGACACAAAACATTAACATAACATGTCTGATCTGTATTTCATCACAGTCAGACCTTTCTGTCTTGTCTGCACTCATTACTTGTAAGAAGATTTTCAGTAGGTACCATTGACTACTGTTAATTCCCGTTCTAAGTTCAACACCTCACTATATCATTATGCATGCATTAATACTTTGCCACAAGCAGCACAAATGAGCTTATCAGTGGAGCACTTCAGGAAGAGATTTTGAAAAAATAAAAGTATTGTTAGTGGTTTGTATTACTTCTGTATGTAGTAATGGACTGCTGTAATCAAGACGTGGTTTTTACTCTGATGTTGACTGAACACTTCATTATGTAAAGTTATGTCTGCACTCAAACACTTACAATGAGAAATGGTGTGCAAAGGTATGAAACCTTTTCACACATACATGAACATTGGTTTTCAACAGTGCATTGCCATATTTTTATCTGTCTGTTTGTATTTGTACTGCACATTGTCCAGGCATATGCAAGTACAATAAATAATGACACAACAAATGATTACTGTTTGCATACAGTCATCATGAGCTAAGCAATCATGAATACTTGGTTGTCAGTCTGCTGTTTCACAAGTGCAATTGTCATAAAAACACCACCATGTAAAACAGGTACATGTCACTCTCATAATCACAATGCACCTGAATGACAGCATAGATGAGATATGTGAGCAGTATGTAATTGTAATCAGCACCTTGCCTGCCTATAGACACACATGCCTTTTCCCCCAAACCGGTGATGCACACTAGCATCTCTGCAACACACTGATAAGGTCATCCTTTCTTTCATAAGTGTACTTTCTCAGTGTAAAAGTCAGAATTCTCCTGTGACCCATGCAGTTAATACTGTGTTCTCTAGATTGTGTAAGTAGGTGGGATGTTGAGATCTGACAGCAGTGAATTTGTGTATGTGTGTGTGTGTGTGTGTGTGTGTGTGTGTGTGTGTGTGTGTGTGTGTGTGTCTAGTATCAAGTAAGTCTGAGTTCACCACCAGGTGTGCTGTGTCCACTTTCATTTAGGAGAACCATTAAAACTGGCAGAGAAATCCTTCATTACTTTATCCCACTTTTACCACAAATATTTTCTCTGTACTACACTGATGAGGTCATTACAAGTGCACTGTCGACTATAAAAGTCAGACTTCTGCTGTGATGCTTGTGGTTAATACTGTGTTTTCTAGATTGTTTAGGTAGATAAGTTGGTGGTTCAGATCTGACAGTGGTGAACTGTGTGTGCATATCTCAAATGTCAGGTAGGTATGATTTCAATAACAGATGTGCTGTGTCCACTTCCACTTAGAAGAAACATTTAAGCTAGCAGATGAATTCCTGCCATTCATTTATCCCATTTTTGACACAAACGTCTTCTCTGCACCACACTGATGAGGTCATCATTTCATAAGTGTAATCTCTCACTATAAAAGACATACTTCTCTCATGACACTTACAGTTAATACAGTGTTCTGTAGATTGCATGACTAGATACGTTTGTGGTTCAAATCCAGCATTGCTTACAATTAGTTCAATCACAACTTCTGTTATGTACACTTCCACTATACATTCAGTGGCAGAGGGCTTCCCTATAAATTTCTAGTATCCTTAGGCAAAACCCAGTTTTGGAACTACACTGATTATATAATGCTTTCAAAGCTGCACTCATCACAAAGTTGTAATATGACTTCTCCTGTGGTGCTGGCTGCTGATACGGTGCTTTCTAAACTGTGCAACTAGATAGTTAGGTGGTTTGAATCATGCACTGATTGCCAACTGTGAATGGATGATTCTCTCTTGTGTTGTGTAGAAAAGGCTTCAAAGATGTGTTACTGGGATTTTCCACCATGTTATTTCCTTTTTAGCAGAACCATCACCCTATTAAACAATGATGATGTCATCCCTTCAAATGAGCACTGTCACAATTGTAAAACAACATGTTATGTGATTCGTGTAGTTCAGGCAATGTTCTGTAGTTGCGATTTTACATAGTCAATTAAAGTCCAGCCATTACTCATTAGACTCATTGTGTCTGTGAATGTGCATATAGGTAACAACTTCCTCACCCATCTATCTGCTATGTGCCTGTATAGCTGAGGATTCCTCTTACAAAAACATAAAAATGCTTTGCTTAATACTAATGACGCCATTTGGTGAAATTTGCATTTTCTTTTCTTCAAAACAAGTTTATTGTTTTAACATATAAGAGAAATATCATAACAATTTTATACAAATAATTAAAAATAGGTATTATTATAATATTCAACAAAACAACTAAAGTATTTACAAAGACATCCACTACAATCAGATCAATTAATTAAACTAAAATACTGTGCTATTGAAATTAGAATTTTTTTAACAAATTTTGTAAATTATCCCATACAATAAAATGTGATGTTTTTCTAGTTGTTCTCATTCTAATTGTGCTTATTTCCATATGACACATTATATTCATAACATTTTTAAATTCATTGAACGAAGGAGGTGTATCTGAAATCCAATTTCTAGTTATTATTTTCCTAGCCACTGCTAGGATAGACCATAACAAGGGAAGCTTAATCTTTTTAACACATTGAGGTACAGGTGTGTTGAATAATATAAGAGACTTAGAAATAATGAAATTATCTGTAAAAGAGCCTGCAAAATTCATTAATTGACTTCCAGTATTCTTTCAACTTCATACAGTCATAAAACATATGAGCCCAGTCAGCATTAATTTCTACATTACATCTCTTACATAGATTATCTTTATTATTAATTTTATTCATCATCAAAGGTGTATAAAAGATCTATGTAAAAATTTCCATGTATAAAGTCTCCAGACAATGGAAGATGTAGTTCTATAAGCAGATTCCAATATATATTGTTTATCTTGTTGAGTTGGTGGGTCCCCATTAATAGAGGTGAAATAATTCCAGTATGAATCTACATTGTAAAAAGTTTCTTGTCTGATAATTTTATGTATATATGAAAGTTTACCTTTATCAGAAACTTTATGCTGTAAATTTATTATCAAGTAATCAATCAGTTTTGGAATAGATTCTTTAACTGTTATAGACATTAGATCTATTCTATCAATGAGATGTTGTCTAAAGATCTGAACCTCTAACCAGCAAGTTTCTCTTAGATCAAATTCTTGTTTTAAGAAATCTAGATTTTTAACTTTATTATCAGATATCAGCTGATACCAGTACTTTAGATTAGTATCTATAGCTAAATGAGCTCCTTCAGAAGTAGATGACATAAGCATACCCTGAGTATAAATTATAGGGAATACAATAAAATTCCATTCCCTATACTTAGGTTGCATGAATATAAAGTTACGATAACTAATAATAATATTTAATGGATAACAGACCATATGTTTAGGTGTAATAGGTGAAGTACAAAATTCCTTTAGCAACCAAAACATGGAGTTATTTATAATCATATTTTTATGTGTTAAGGAGATTTTCATGAAGTGCATACTAATTAGCTCCCAATAATCTTTCCATTTTGCGACATATGACCGATCTATTAATAAAGTAATAACTTTTATAATAGAAGAGATAATATATAAATTAAAGTCTGGAAAAGAAATACCCCCTTGAGACCAGCTATTAGTATGTTTCTTTAATGCAATCCTAGGTCTATTAGGTGCCCATAAGAAATTTAACATTAGTGTATTCAGTTTCTTGATAGTTATTTTTGTAGGTGAAAGTATTATTGATTGTATTAAGTATAAAATCTTGGGGAATATTATCATTTTAATAATTGTAAGTCTCTCCTCCATAGTAAAAACATATTATTCCAGGTATTAAAAAGATTTTGTATATTAAGAAAACAGGTATTATAGTTATTATATATAATAGATTTAATATCTTTAGATAGTATTATACCTAAATAAGTTATCTGACCTGAGTTGGGTACATATTTAGTAAAATCACTAATGAGAGTATTTTTCGTGTATATATAGGTAGTATTTTAGTTTTTTCTTCATTGAATATTAAACCAGAAATACTTTTAAAATTCATCATTTTATCAAATAAAGACTGCATAGAAGAATTAGATCCTGCTGATGTAATTAGAACATCATCTGCAAAAGTTGAATTTTTGATGTTGTATTTTCTTCTATTTCAAAACCCTCTATGTCAGTACTGTTTCTAATCAAATTAGCCCAAGGCTCCATTACTAAAGTGAATAATAGTGGAGAAAGTGGACATCCTTGCTTTGTACCTTTAAGAATGGGTATTTTTGTGAAACATATGTTCCTACCTTAATATAAGCCAGCGTTCCTTTGTATAAATGCTCAATTAAATTTACAAATGCATCAGAGAAATTTGTGCATTTCAGTAAGGTAAACAGATAGTCCCAACTTACTGAATCAAATGCTGAACCTATATCAAGACTAATAAGTGTTAAATCTTTCTTTTTCCTATTTGCAAAATCAATTAATGTTAAAGTTCTTCTTATATTATCAAAAGTATTTCTATTTACAATGAAGCCCGTCTGATCTATGTCTATAATGCCGGGATAATTGTCTTCAATCTATCAGCAAAAATACTCATAAACATTTTATAATCAACATTAAGTAATGAGATGGGTCGATATGAAGAACATCTAGTTGGATCTTTATTAGGTTTTAAAATTGGTGAAATAAATGTATATTGCCAAGATGGGGGTTATTAACTCAGTTTGGGCCAGAATAAAACCTTATGTATTAATGAATATGTAGTTTTAGAAAGGATTTTATATATCTCTGGTATAATACCATCATTACCCGGTGCTTTGTTTGATTTAAGCTTATTTATTTGTGTAATAACTTCTGTATATGAAATACTCTTGTCCAATAGTTTAATCTGTTGTTTATTAAGCCTTTTATTCATGTTTGTGGTTATAAACTCCTTTATTTTATCTTTAGGTTCCATGTTAATGTTGTTATGGTTAATCTTGTGAAAGTGATTTCTAAATTCATCCAGTATTTCTGGTATACTAGAAACATTCTTCTTTTTCCTTAGAGAAAAGATTTCTTTGATATGGTTTTGTTTATTCAATCTTTTTGTTTTATTTTTAAGTCTATGTAAGTATTTGGGGCTTATTGAATAAAACAAAAACTTGTATTTCTAAAGTTATTTTAACTTTATGAGTTAAAATTTCTTTGTATTTCTCATTTAGTTTGTTTATTTCTTCAATAACTTTCTTGTCCATAATATTTTCTTTATTATTATGTTTATAAGAGTCTAGTTTACTTTGAATATCTAACAATTCCTTATCCCAAGATTTCCTTTTGTTATTATACCATCTGATACTTTGTCCATATAGATATGATTTTAAGGCATCCCAAACATAGACAATGGAGACTTCAGGAGTATTATTTATGTCTAGAAAATGTTGTACTTCTGAAAGTATATATTCTTTATAGTCTTTTAGCTGAGTTAAGTATGCTGGTATCCTTTTGATCTGAACATTATGAATATTTTTTATCATGAATTCAAAAACAATTGAGTTATGATCAGATATAGGACATGAAATGATTTTGGAATTAATTAAATCTGTTACCATCTGGTTAGAAATAAAGACCCTATCTATTTTTGAATAAGTTTTGTATCTGTTAGAAAAAAGGTGTATGGTAATGATTTTGACTCTATCTGATTATTAATATCATTCAAATGATAAGAATTAGCAAAATCATTTAAATGTTTTGCATTAGATGTAATTCTTCTTTTCTTTATAGTGGTAGTATCACTTTCATGTAGTATACAATTAAAATCACCAGCTAAAATAATATCCCTACAGAGAATGATATGATCTTATCAATATGATGTTTCACTGTATTAATACCAATTCCAGGTATCCAATATACATTAATTAAAGTGTAAGTCTTCCCATTAATTTGTATTGTAACCATACAAAACATTCCTTTGTCATCCTGATAAGACTTAATGGTTTTAGGAATGGGCATACTTTTATTCCATAAAATAGCCACTCCTCTTTTTTTCTGAGTGTGCTCTGAACTAACCAGTACTGTATACTTATTAGTGGCTAGTTTATCAATATCTTTTTTCAAGAGATGGGTTTCTTGCAGGAAGACTAGATTGGCCTTGTGTAGATTAATGTATCTTATTAGGCTTGCCCTTTTACACGGATTATTCAATCCATTAATGTTTAAAGAAATTCCTTTTAAAGATAAATTTGCATTTTCTAATAGTAATACTAAGCTTTCCCTTCTAGATAATGTTCTGTATGTTGCTATCTTAGTAAGCCATGAGTTCAAATCCATGATTATCTGCACATTGTGCATGATTGGGAGTCTACCATTGTAGTGACAACTGCATTATACATCATGTGTGTGTTTGGGTACACCTAACATCATGTCATATTGAAACATATCGCACCACTGTTTTAGCCAAATTACAGGCACACATATGCCATGCAGCAATAATATGATGTAGTGTCTTCAAATACACAAATAGTTCACAATTGCAATACAACTTCTCCTATGGTGCATTTATTCTCACACTATCACATAGCTTCTGTGGTAGCTGTTCAAAACCCATAGTGAGCGACTACAATCATTGTGTGCCAGTATACTGTTATGTATGAATGACATCCTTCACATTTATAATGTGTACAGTTACAGTGAGAGAGGCCTCCTCCTTTCCTTTTACCTCAAACAACTGATTTGCAACACAGTCATAGGATGTAATGACTTCATATAGGTGGAGTCTCACAGTTGTGGTAAGATATCCACCGTGGTGCATGTGATTCATACACATTTCTTTAGCCTGTGGACTCACATAGGCACTGTTCAGTTCTAGCAAAGGCCAATATTACATGAGTGAACTGACATGACACAAACACCACTACATAAAGTTATTTATATCCATTTTTATATTAGACAAAAAATTTCAATTCATTTGGGTATTTCATGCCAGTGAAGCAGATGTACTGGGATTCTTGTGGTGTGAG
The DNA here is from genome assembly GCF_019279795.1 of Protopterus annectens. Taxonomy (NCBI): domain Eukaryota; kingdom Metazoa; phylum Chordata; order Ceratodontiformes; family Protopteridae; genus Protopterus; species Protopterus annectens. The sequence continues at coordinate 1,653,703,632 of NC_056739.1, read as the reverse complement.
TTCTCCTGTGGCACATGCAGTGAGTACTGAATTGTATAGTGTATCTACACAGATGGAGTGTGCTTTGTATTCAGAACTGTGTGTGTACAAAACAATGTGGCTGGAAAAGACTGGCTTGGCCATGCAGCATTGTTATTACACTGTTCACAGACTGGTGAACATCGGCATAGGTACTTCCTTGTTCACAGACTGGTGAACATCAACATAGGTACTTCCTTTTCATCAGTCTGACAAATTAATAGTGTAACAATTACTATCAAAAGTCCTTTCTTACTTCACTCTTTGATTTCTGAGTTTGTGACAAGCTCTGTTACTATCTCCTGTGGCAGACACAATCAATACACAGCTCTGTAGAGTGTGTCAGGTAACTTCCTCAGACAAGTGTAGCTTAGGCAAAGAAAATTCTTGTGGCACAGTCAGACACTCATATTTTTTAAGGTCTCACACTCCAATTTAGGGAATCCATTCCTATTACAACAGGAGACTGATGTATCCCTTCAATGGTGTTTTTTGTGACGCAACTGATATGCCTATTTCTGTGGCATCAGTTGTTGATATACACATTTCTGAGATCTGCCTTGGCATGTGTTTGAGTCTGGTAAGATGCAAATGCTAAGTATGCCAGTGACTGATCACAAGCATTACTTATTTTCCAAATAATACTGCTATTATTGCGTGTCTTCATACAAATATTTATGTAATGATGTGATTCTTTTGTTCACACTGTAGAACTTTAATGGACATGAGGGCTTATAAAACATGTCTCCATGGCATGCTGTAAAATCATCAGAATGTGTCAGTGGGCCCGTATTAAGTGACTTTCTTGTGTGGTTGTGTTGTTTACTTGATGCAATGGTAGCATCTGATGTAATTCCTTGTGAATATGCCTAGCATAAAGATTTAGTATATGCAACCCTTTTAGCAAACAGACCTTTAATGAATTTCACAAGATACGTGTTGTCATTTATGGTTCTTTGTCAAGGCTTACTTGAATTAGTCTCTATTATGTCGGCTATGCCAACATCTGTGCAATGGAGTTAGTGACCTATGGGCAGAGGATAACAACATTTATCACAGGTCAGTGTACACTTGTACGTGCAATTAAATCTAATAGGTGAATTATTAATACGTGTTAATGCTTCACCTGGGTGTGCTGTATGCTACTGTAGTGTCATGAAGCTCTTACTATTGTTTTTAACAAGGCTCACATCAGGGCTAGATATCCATTAAAATATATTGTATTCACATCAGTACTTTAATATGCTTATCAAGTCAACATGTCAGGTTTGGCACTTGCACCAACTATGACATACATCATATCACTGATTACAGTAGCACAAATGCATAATAGTCACAAATAATGATAGTTTGATATTTGCTATATTTATTAACAGCATAATGATGGTATGCACTTTGATTGTACCCATGTCTTATGTGGGCTACCCATCCATTTGTAATGTACACAAAATTACAACTTATGCAAATTGATATATGTCATGACATTCAGAAATACAATTATTTTACCAATGGGCTGACTGCACTTGAATATACCTTGGCTTATGTGCATGCTTAGATATCCAACATTAAAATGACTCATTCTGTATGTACATATATCACATCTGCTGTAGTGTGACTAATGGTAATGTGCATATCAGATCATTATTCTGTTTGTATCCTGTTCAATGTGACACAGCTGTACTATGTGTCAGGTCCTTCTGCATTTTGCTATATACATACACAGCAGGCATATACAGTTACTAACATTCTAACATTTACAATATGCAGGATGCTTGACAAAAGCTCTTTTTTCATCACTTAATAATATTAGTCATATGATTGCACAGGTGACCATGATTCATCACAAAATGTCCACTTCATCATAGGCATGTACACTGCCCTAAAAAGTTAACATTGTTTCCTTCATACACATATGGCAATGACAGCTTTACAACTCTTTAACCTATATGTGTGTCCTAACATCAGTCACATGGATGTAATTTATTACTTTTGATCACTCTCACAGTATACATTACAATAGCAGAGTACTTCAATACACCTGCCGCACAAGTATAGATAGGTATTTCCAGTACAATCCTGTGAGTAACACAAATATTACTGAATGTGCCACTGGACATGTATAGTGACAACCATACGTTGATGTATTTTGACTGTAATTATATCACTGTGTAACATTTCCATCACTATACAACACATGCTGGACTAATACATGTCTATGGTTGCAAATTACAACAAATGGTAAAGACATGTCACTTTCTGATGTGCATGAGACAACAGCTGTAGCCATCATTTATTCTTGTTTGTATGTGATGAAGTGAAAAACACAGCAGTACTGTTCATTACTACAAATAACTTTCTATATACACATCTGATATGCAATAACTGAGTTGTTATTATTATTATTATTATTATTATTATTATTATTATTTATTTATTTGCATTAGTATGACCAAAAAAATCTCTAAATTAATTTAATTTTTATTTTTATTTGGTAACAGACGATTTAGGCGGCAGGACATAAGAAATGGAGACCCCAATACCCTATGTTCAGGAGGTGAGTTGAAGCTGCTGTGGTATGCCATATACTGATTGATCTTTGCTTGACAGACAGGACCTCAGAAATGAGATAAGAGATAAATAAAAAAACTGCCCAATCTATGTGTGCAGATGGTATCACACAATATATTCCTAAATGGCTCCAAATCTTTAGGGTTTTTAATAACCTGAAAGGAATTGGCCCTATTTATATATTGGGGCACGGTTATAATTCATGACTGGAGTCTTTGATGTTTGCCAAGAGTGCTCTTTTCAGCACCTCCCTACCCAGAAATGCCTCCTTCTGCAATGCATATGTGGTCGCAGGTATTAATGTACCATATTTAAATAAGATTAGAAATGTTTTTTCATTAGTCCTGCTGCTCATATGGATATTGGAGCTATCTTTTTGTATATTACTGTAGCTTCTACTTACATATCACAGTATTTTATGTCCCTCAAAGCATAGGACACTGTAATAGCTGGATGTGGCTATTTCTTTGATTAATGTTACTTTTGTCCATTTTTCTTTTCCTAGAATTTTTGATTTCATCTTCTACTTTCTTTGCTGTTGATATTGGGTGATCCCATGTGGTCAGAGCTTTTTCATTTTTGGTAACTATTTGTGTTCATGCTTCCAGTGTTTTTCAACAATATGGATGTAGTACTGTTTGCACAATCACCACTGCAACAGTCTTACCACAGTATAGGGCTTTTCAGTATACAGGCTCTCAGTCATCAGTATGCAGCTTATTTATTTATTTTTTTAATTTCTCCAAGCATTTAGGATTTCTAATACTGTGACAGGAATGGACCTTATTCCCAAGTCAGGATACAGATAGAGTTCAAAAAATTAATATTACTTTAGTCTTCACTGTTTGCCAGTGGTGCTGTTCTCAGCACCTGCAGTGAACCCAGAATTGCCTCCTGCAGTTCATATGGAGTTTGGTTGTGAGATGGGGAAAGGAAATATTGCAGTTACTTTTAGCACTAGTTAACTGAGTAGAAAATAGTTAAAATCAGTGATACATGCGGATTTACATATGAGCTGAACTAAAGCATTACTGATGTGTGGTCAACAAAATGGTGAAGTACAGTGCCACAGGTGTTTACTAGGAGTTTATTAGCGATAAAGTATTATCCAACATGCCTTCCTTTCATGCATCATTGTTCTTATTAAATAATCATACACAGCATTAGAGCAATTTGTAAAAACCTGTATGTAACAGTAATAGGATAACAATGTTATTATTCTCCTACAAATGAGTTCTTATTTATGCAATCAGTGAGAACAAATGCATTAGAACTCCAGGACAGCTTATTGTAGTTGCCTTGCCATTAATTGTGTACTGTGCATGATAGAATTATGTTTTTTTCCTATTTGCAGTCAGTGCAGTTACCTGTAATTACTAGATACAGTAGGACTCATTACTTATCACTTTAGCACCACAGGAAAAAAAAAAAAAAAACGCAGACTGTGAGCCCTGCCATTCTTGAATTCAAGTCACTATATTTTCCATAGCATTTTTTAGGATGTGTACTGTACCAGACCACCAGTATTTCTATGAAGCTGTATATCCTTGTATTTTCTCTGGGCTGCTTACATTATACCATTGAAGTGCATCTGTTTTTCTCATGCATCTTTATTTAAACATGTTTCCCAACAAGGACTCTTTGGAGTTTTTGAGGTGCTTATCCAGCCTTCTTCCTTCAAGGCTCATTCTTCCAGTCTCCTATTACTTACTTTCTAACAGAGACTATACATATATTTTTTTATATTTATCACCCACCCTGAAATGCTTCTTTCCTCCTCATGCTTTTACAGATTTATGGTGACAGAGCCTGCTACTCTCTATGGAGATCTTGCCGATTGTCTTTAAATATAGGGTTCAGAGAAAGCTGTGACCCCTGCATCATACCTCTTAACTGCTCCACTTTTTGGAGAGCTCTCACATTTTATCTATTTATTTATTCATTTATTTACATTTGTTGACTGGGAATGTCCGACTGGACACAGGTCTATTTTCAGCCCGGGGAGAAAAGCTCCACAAATTAAAATATTACAGACATAGTTACAGATGAAGAATCCTAGCAATTAAAATATTACAAACATAGTTACAGATGAAGAACATAGTACATTCAGTAGATAACTAGTATCTGTTCTATCCAAGAAGTCATAGCAAATATTAACAATTGTTACAATAAGACGTTACTGCCATATAATAAGTAGATAGGCATGGAAGTATCAGAGCTTGCTGTAATCAAAGGTAGTTTGTGGGGTGGAAGAGAGGTAGAAGGTAGATGGAGTGAGAGAAGTTAGAGGGGAGAGTTACAAGGGCATAACCAGCATGTTTTTAGGTGCGCTTTAAGTAAAGCTTTGAAGTGGGTGCATGATGGTAGAGAGGTTATTGTGGGAGGGAGGGTGTTCCATAATTTGGCTATAGCACTGGAGAATAGTGCTTCTCCAGCAGTGTTACTGGCTCTAGTAACCTGTAATTGATTTTTGTTGCTGGATCGTAGTGGTCTGGTGGTGAGATAGGGTTGGAGTAGATACTGGAGGGATGGGACCCTTAGAGGATGGTTAACCAGTTTGTGGGCGAGTGCAAGTTGATGCCATTGAAGGAGGTGAGGGAGTTCTAGCCAGCCTAGTTCAGTAACTGAGAGACAGTGGTGACTGTGGTAGGATGCCCCGGTGGCGAATTTGGCAATTTTGGTGTAGCACGTCTCGAGTTTATTTAGATTGCATTGCCTTAGGTTGGTATATATTGGAGAGGCATAAAGTAGGGTGGAGATAAGGTGCAAATTTGCAACTGAAATCCTAGCTGCTTTGGTGAGGAGTTGCTTATTTCTGTATAAGACTCCTAGTTTTTGGTGGACTTTGCTTATGGTCATGGATATGTGAATGTCAAATTTGATATTGTTGTTTATTTCAACTCCTAGCAATTTGGTGTGATCTGTTGGGTGGATAGTGGTGTTGTCTTTTGCTGTGATGTTAAAGTGAGAGTTGTTTTGAGCATGTTTGGTGAGTTCAAAGATGAGGAGTTTAGTTTTGTTTGGGTTGAGTATTAACTGGGCATCGGATAGCCAAGTTTCAGCAGACGAAAAGGCATCCTGTGTGACCTTTTGCAGTTCAGGTAGGGACTGGGCTGAGCAAATGATGGTTGAGTCATCTGCATATTGTATGAGTGTGCCATGTTTGGTGGCAGAGGCTAGATTATTGGTGAAAATAGAGAAGAGTAGGGGTCCAAGGATGGATCCTTGGGGAACACCAATAGAGACAGGTAGTTGGGGAGATATGCTATTTTGCCATACAACAGATTGCCGGTGGTCAGACAGGTAACTTTGAAACCAGTTGGTGATTGATTGAGAAAATGATAGGTTATTGTGTACAGAGAGGAGTTGTTTGTGTGGGACCATATCAAATGCTTTAGATAGGTTTAGGAAAGTAGCAGAGGAGAGATGGCCATTGTTTTTATGGTGAAGGATAGTGTTAGTAAAAGAGAGTAAGGCAGTGGTGGTGCTATGGTTTGGATGGAAACCATGCTGAGTATTAGAAAGGAGGTAGTTAGTAAGGAGGTAGTCTGAGATTTGAGAGTGAATGCACCTCTCTAGTATTTTGGAGAGTGGAGATAGAATCACTATGGGGTGGTAGTTGGTTAGTTCTGTGGAGGGGCTGCCTTTGTGAAGGGGAATGATGTGTGATATTTTCCATAGTGTAGGGACGTAGCATTCTGACAGAGATCGGTTAATCAAGATGGATACTGGGTAGGCTAGGGTGTCAGCTGCAATTTGTAGGAATTCACTTGGGAGGTTGTCTACTGCTAATTTTGTTTGTTTAAGTGTAGTTGAGAGTTTTCTTATGTTGGAGGTAGGAATGGGGGAAAATGAGAAGAGTGTGGGGAGATTACAGGGTGAAGGTGTGGGGTGTAGGGGAGGGGGTCGTGTTGTCTACCTAGTGATAGTATGGTTTGTGTGAAGTGTGTGTTGAATGAGGTAGCAATATTTCTGAGGAGTGAGGAATGTTAGGTGTAGGAGTATTGATTTTACCTGGGTGGAGGATGGAGTTTATGGAGGTCCAGAATTGTTTGGGGTTGTGTTGGGAGGAGTTGAGAGCAGACTGGTAGTATTGAATTTTGTCCTCCTTTATTAGCTTTTTGACTCTGTTGCGTAGTTCTAGGAATTTCTGTTTAGCTGAGCGGGTTTTGGTTTTGCGCCAGTGTTTCCAGGCTTTATCTCGGTTTTTCATTTCTGACCTAGTGGTTTTCTGTAGCCATGGGGAGGGTTGGGCTTTGGTTCTGTTAAGTGTTATGGGGGCATGGTTATTTAGGATGCTTAGGAAGGTAGTATTGAAAAATTGGACTGCGTCATCTAGGCTGAGGTAATTTAGAGTGTGCCTGTTACATTCTTTGAGGGATGAGATGAATGTGTTTGGGTTAAAGTTTTTTACATATTTGACGGTAGATGACAGGTTTAACTTGGTATGGGTGTTTTTTGAGTAGGAATGTTGGGGAATGATCACTGAGGCTATCTGATAGGCAGCCTGCTATATAGGACTGGGGAATCTTGCTGACTAGTATCCAATCCAGAGTAGTGTGCTTGTTGCAGTTTTTATTTATTCTGGTTGGTGGCTGGACTAGTTCAGTGAAGCCATGAAGGTTTAGATGCTGGGTTGGATGGTTGCCGCAACAGGATTGCCAATCAATATTGAAGTCACTTAAAATTATGGTCTCTTGAGGGAGATGGTGGGTAGTCCAGCTGAGGAGGTTTTCTAGTGGAGGGATATTTTGGCCAGGTGGGAAGTAGCATCCTATTATGTTGATGGTTTTATTTTGGCTTATTTTCAGGTTGGTATATATTATTTCTTCATTGGCAATTTGGGGGGCTGATGAGTTTATAATCTGAATGTTTAGATGCTGTTTAAATATTATATCTATACCACCTCCTTTCTTGTTTAGTCGGTCTAGTCTTAGTATGTTGTAACCATTAGGGAGGATTTACTCAGTGGTAATGTGAGGTTTTAGCCAGGTTTCTGTCAGGATGATTATATCTGGGGAGTATAAGTCCATGGTGGCATAGAGTTCGCAGACTTTGTTGGCTATACTTCTGATATTTAGGCTTAGCAGAAGGAGGTCATTTGGATTTCTACTGGTTGGGATTTGGGAGATGTGGTTGTAAGTCTGATTATTAGAAGTGGGGCTGGAGATGGAGGGGCCAGGGTTGGGGTGGATGTCTCCACTGAGGGCAAGTTTTGATATGCATAAGGTTATTAGTTTTATCAGTTTGTGAAAGAGTTTGCATTTTAGGGAAACTTTCTGATTGGGTGCAGCCGGTAACAGATGTAAAAGTTGCTCTGATGCTTTACACTAGCTGACTACAATCCCACATTTTGCTATTTCATTGGTTCAACTGTAGCATTGTACATAACCAATAAGAAACAGGCTTCCTGAATTGTGTCAAGTGCCATCAGATAAGCAGCTGAACCACAAACAGCTGAAAAGAGAGTTATGGTGATTAAGAACACAGCTAATTGTGGTAGTGAAATAGAATATCTTCTGAAGGAGACAAAACAGATGGTTGACAGGTGTGTGAGATTGACAATACCTATGTTTGAGGAACAGGATTCTTACCTAAGGATTTGTCAAAAAAAAGTGTTTAAATTCTGCATGCACTGAAGTCATGTTCGAAGGTTGGGTGATGGAGTTTTGAGTTTCTGTGTTTTGATTTCCAGGTGACAACATCAGAGACCTAAACATTTGGGAGTTTTGTTTATTTTAAATACTGTCATATATATCTATGTGTGTATATATATATATAATATATATATATATATATATATATATATATATATATATATATATATACATATTTATGTGTGTATGTATGTGTGTATGCTTACATATAAAGAAACACACATGCATATATATTATACTATGTTTTTGTAAATTTATGTGTGTGTGTGTGTGTGTGTGTGTGTGTGTGTGTGTGTGTGTGTGTGTGTGTGTGTGTGTGTGTGTGTGTCTGTGTGTGTGTCTGTGTGTGTGTGTGTGCATGGAAGGTATGATATTCAGACAAGTTAACTTGCTGAACAGAAAAAAAGCTGATACAGCTGATTAAAAGTCAGCTTATCGCACATACCACCTTTTTTCTATGGATGATCATGGTACAGTGGGGATCAGGGAAATTGCCCTGTCCCTACTATTGTGCATTTTCAGAGTTGGGATATCTAATTAGAAGGGGATGGGGGAGGTCAGGGGGTCTCGCCCCCCCCAAAAATTTTTTTTTTAGTCTTTGATCGACAAGTTGCATTTGATCACTTGTCATTTGATATATTGATATTAAACTATTGTGACATACACACACACACACACACACACACACACACACACACACACACACACACACACTCACATGCAAACGTGGGTGTGAGCATGTTTGTGTGTATACATATATATATATATATATATATATATATATATATATATATATATATATATATATATATATATATATATATATATGGTTTACCAACGTAATGTTGAATTTTATAATGTCTAATAGTCATTTGGTTAAAAAATAACATCTCAATCCAAAACATTGAATTATGAAAATGTCTACAATCATTTCATTGAAAAAGCAATGAGATCAACCCTACTATTTTGCAGCGGGGATATACCCCCCTGCGCCTCCCACATCTCCCATACATAAATATATCAACTCCGAGATTGCACTACAGTGCAGAAATGGGCAAATTCGATACTTTCAACATTGTGTGTTTAGACTAATTTTATTTCAACATTTTGATCATCCAATATAGTGTGTTCAGCCAATTCAGTTTCAACCATTTAGCATTCAACATTATGTCGGTAAACCATATATATATATATATATATATATATATATATATATATATATATATATATATATATATATATATATATATATATATATATATATATATATATAAATATATATATATATAAATATATATGTGTATGTATATGTGTGTGTATATATAGTTTGTGTGTGTTTAATTGCTGGTGCCTCCTGAATAAGATTTTATACTCCACTTCCGTGAAAACATGAATTTACGCATGCACTAAGTTTAAGTGCTATGATTTTGGACCATGTGCTGTGATTTTTGATGGTCCCTCCTATTATATTGAAGGCTGCCTGATTGAGAAATATGTCCTGCAGTTATATTTTATCTGGTGCCTTCTGAATTAATGGAAGTCAGCCAACTGCAAGAATTGGAATAGCTTTTCTTTTATAGTTTTAAATTTTATGTTAAGCTTTAAAACAGCAGGAAGAAGTCAGAAAGCAAACATTTTTTCTCTATGATACTATTATGCAGCAAAATTATACACTACTGGTCTGAAGACTTAATTAGCTGCAAAATGAGACTGAACTGAAACAAACTGCAGAAACTGATGACTGCCTTCTTATACAGAGAAGAACAAGTCAGGGGTTTACATTTATTCGGAACATTCCATATTCCCATTTATGTTCATCTGTCTTGACTTTTATCATTCAACAAAAGACAGTCAGCCACATTCATATGTTAAACTATAATTTCAGAAAGCAACCCCCCTGTTTTGTCTATAATACTGTAGAGGAAGACTAAATAGCTACTCTGGAATTGTAAGTTGTTGAAAAGTTTTGCGCTTTGCTTGGGCAATTTGCAGTCTGGTGGCTTATCCTGAAGAGGACAACAGTGCTGGACTCCAGATTTATTTCTGAATATCCAGTGTGTCCAGCTTCCTGATAACATATAACATTATCAGAGTCATTATAATCTAGCTAGTTTTAAAATAGCTAGAACTATCCATCAAGCAATGCCCATGAGAGTGTTATGCAGAAAGCATGTAAATTGTTGATCTGGTGAACTTAATTAGCTACAGATTTTGAGTTGGACTTTGACAGACTCAGAAGTTTAGATTTATTTTAGAATGTCCAGCATTCCCTGATGCTAGTAATTATATCATTTACGATAAATTACTTGAAAGCATTTAACAGGACTTAAGTATTTTTTGTTAGAAAGCAATTTTTCCTATGATATTATTGCAAAGGAAGAGTAAACTGCTGTTGTTGAATTTTAAATTATTTTAAATTTAGACTGATCCATTTCATTTTCTTTTTTTTTTATATGACTTTGCTAAGGTATTGGAAGGGGGCCTTGTCCTTTTGGCAATGTCATAAGATCATGCATTATAGTTAATATGCAAGAATCTGTACAAAGTGAAGAAAGGTGGAGAGGAGTTCTTGACAGGATTGACAAAATAATATGAAATATGGCATTGTAATTTCTTTGCAAAAAATTACTACATAAATGCATTAATAAAATATGGTTCCAAGAAAGCAGGGTAGTATAAGACGGAAGCAGCAACAATAGCAGATGAAGACAAACTCATAGCAAATGAACTCACTGTAAGCAAACAGACTAAGAAAGGATGCAGCAGGGAAGAGCAGGTATGTGGTATTCAGAGAATGAGAATGTTGGTAAACAAGTTGCCTTAAACAACTTTTATGAATTTTGTTGCAGTATTCATAACCGTGGTGTGCAGGTACATAAATGAAAACTGCACCCTATATTTAGAATGCCACTTGTCATCATGTGATAGCCAGGGATCACTACAACAAGTGGTACACAAAAGAATTTCAGGGTCTTTGAATTACACACAGGCATGCATAGTACATCACTGTAAACTGTGTGCTTTATTGTCACAGACTAAATCACTGTGTCTTATAACAGCACAACAGGGAGCTACTACTAAGTAAGGTATGATGCGTCAAACTTACCTAGCTAGTTCCTGTGCTATGCTCCACTTTCATGGAACAGATGCTAATATATATATATATATATATATATATATATATATATATATATATATATATATATATATATATATATATATTCATTCATTGGGCATAACACTGAAGCTAGGGTCACTTGGTCTTTGCATAGGGTTTAAGTGCACCATTCTACTACACATCAGACACTCTATATGGGATGGAATGTTAATGAATCCTCTCTTGAAAAATTATGTGCAGTTTTTGAGCCTTTGTTATTCTAAGTTATAGCCTGGAGATAAGTGCATCTGAACAATGCATACACACCAGTGTACACTTTATATAGATACTAAAGAAAGAGAGACTACAAGAGTGTAGCATACATATTTTTCATGAAAGAAGTAGGACTTCAACATCATTAGGAGTGTGCAGGCGTCCATCTTTAGGAAAGAAGAGCTGTAAAGGTCACAGTTTGGAAATCTAAGGTGGATGGCTAAGGAAACACAGAAGAAAGTATTGTATCACACAAACACAGTCTGCTTGAGGAACGAGTACAGGCAAAGCACCAGTAAAATCTAGCAACGCATAGGCCAAACACGTTTCAGTCCTTAGAAAGGATGGTAGAAAGGCATAAGCTCTTAAAAGGCATAAGTAATCGCTTACTTAAGATCTCGAGCTTACAGGTGGTAGGTGACTACATTAGCTAAGCCAAATGGTGGTCCCTGTCTGTCATCAAAGCTGGTTCTCCTGTGTTAATAAGAACAATACCTTTATTGCTGTTCTTGCTGTTCTTTTCTACATGCATCCTGGTATTTCACCATATTTCCTTGCTACACGTATATTCCTTGCTTATCCCAGGGACCTTTCCTGTCTGGTGCCGTTACTGCTTCTTCTTTGCACTTAAAATTCCTTTTCTCTATTTTAATTTTCCACATCCATTTTGCATTACATTTAATCTACTGGTCTTCAGGTCATCCCCCAAGTATTTCCAGCTGTCTGTTTATCCTTTCAGTGTATTATTTTGCATCAGCCCTGTTGCATAGCTTTGAATCATCAGCTAAGGAGCATTGATTTCCTTTATTTCCTTTTGAATCCTCTGTATATTCCCCTGGGAAGATAATAAAGTGGACCAACCCCACAATGAGCCATGGGGTATCCTCTACTAACCTAAGGAATACTCAATGTTTGCTTTTGTCTTATTAAATTTTTTCATCAACATTTTGTGTTTTTATTGTGTTGCTAATTATTTAGTTTTGTAGACACTTATTATTTATTTTATTTTATTTATTTTTTAATTATTTTATATTTGTTTATTGGGAAAGTCCGGCTGGACACAGGTCCATTTTCAGCGGAGGCCCGAGGAGAAAAGCTCCACATTACAATACATTACATGAGAGTAAAAAGAAGTAGAACATACATACATATGGCATATATACACATCAGGACAACATGCTGGCAATTCACAAATATGCATATAGCATATATACACACAACAGGACATCATGCTAGTGATTAGCATTTCTTACAGTAGACAATCAGAGGTACATTTTTTTTTCTTTTGCAGTTATAAGTTTTGTAAGGTAAATGTATACAAGTTTGGAAGCATTCAGATGAGAAACTATACATAGCTGTACCCTAACAAATTCACTTGGTATGGATTAAGCTGGTGAGTGGCATGAGCATAGCCAGTTACTTAGATAGTGGGTTTTCAGGAGTTTTTCGAATTGACTAAAGGAGGTGGTAGAAGTTGTTTGCCTTGGTAGTGTGTTCCAGATTTTGGAAATGGTGTTAGCAAAGAGGGACTTACCAGCTTCGTTTTTATGTTTGATGACAATTATGAGGTTCTGGTTAGTAGATCTTAAGGCTCTAGAGGGAATGTATGGCTGAATTAGGTGCTGACACCCTAGGGCCTGCTTTCTCACTAGCTTTAAAATACATGAAGTCTTGCACTCTCTTCAGATCTAATATTCTCGTTATCTGGTAAGTTATTAAATTATGTTTAAGATGCTGCTACTTCACACTTCTCCATTTTGGTTTCTGGTCAGGAGAGCTTTCTGATTTGAGTCTACATGTCCTCACTTCTGTTTGCACTGGGTTCTGAAGGGTACTTCAGTTTTCTCCCACATGCTGTAGATATGCTGAAGCTGATATGGTGATCCTTCAAATTTTCTGAATGTATCTGTGATGTGTGTGAGTGTGTGTTAGAGCATGTGTGTGCATACCGGCACATGTGTGTGTGTGTGTGTGTGTGTGTGTGTGTGTGTGTGTGTGTGTGTGTGTGTGTGTGTGTGTGTCCTTTGACTTACAGCATTAGTTTATCTTCAACACTGAGTGCTAGGATAATCTGTGGCTCCCCCAGAAATCAGAACTAAATAAAGTAGGTATTAGAGAATGAAACAATGAATGATTGATTGTGGCTGAGTCCATTTTTCAGTGTATTACTCCAGGCTCCCATTACTTGGTAATGCACAGGTTTTTGTAGTTCCTTTACTAACCAGCTAAGATGGTTTGGTCTGTTAATAATACACCATGCATCAGTTTGCTGCTTATGCTTAACGGACAATTACTTCTTACTTCAGTCACTCGTCTCATTAACCAGATTAATCCGACACCTGCCACATCATAGTCCTTACTTGATTCAGAATGGTGTCTATTCATTTCTAGATGGAACTCAAGTTCTTTGGAGCATTCTCATTCTTTAATTAGAATTCAGCCTTGCTACTGTGTAATTGACACAAAAATAGGGGCTCTACCCTTTCTCATGAAGATGCTACACATGTACCAAATATTGCAAAATGCTCTAAAATACTTAAAGCCAGTATAATCATTGTAGAAAAAATGTACTCCATGAACTGTGTGAACTGCAGATAATTCCTATTGTATTTAAATTAAAAACAATTAAATGAAATGAGAGCAGTATTTTTTTTTTTCATTAGCTGGTAAAGAAAAGTTTTATTTTATAATTAAATTTCATTGAGCCCCAGTCTTTCAGATACATTTCCAGACATATTATCATGTATCAGAACATTCCTGTCTAATTAATTAGTTAAACTTCATCACAAATTAGCAAATCTAGTCAAAATCTTTCTAAAGAAACACTAAATAAATTCTGCATTTATTTTGTAGTAAACACCAAGTAGGCCACAGAAGGATTTAATTCAGTCGTTGTTCATGAGCCATGAACAATGTAACAGAATTCATTAACCATCAGTGTGTGAAGTAAAATGTTTACAAAAGCATATATTATCAGAATTTCTTAAAAGCATATTACATCCTGACAGTGTATGCAGGTTCGATGAACTGCAGAAAAAAAGCACATTATTGGGTTTTTGAAAAGTCTTATTTCAAGCATTATCACAATTCATTGCAGCTTTCAGAGGACACAGAATATAAAGAAGAAAAAAGTGTTATTTTTAATTAGATGTTTTTTCATGTTAGCCTGCCAATCAGCTTTTTATTTTTATAAATGAATCTTAAACCACAAAATGTCTGCACAGTGAGGGTTAATTATAGTTTCTTTATGAAGCGCAGGCCTGGTAACATGTTAAATTCATGTCCTTAGATTAAATAAACATGTTCAGCACTTTAATTTTTTTACCTATTTTTGCCTTTGCTTAGGAATTTCATGTGCACAGACATATATAGCACATTGCTAGTTAATGCTTGTTTAGAGACCAAATAGGACTGATATTAAAACAAAAATTAATTTGGCTGTTGCAGGCAGCCATGTGACACACATTTCCACTGCATCTTCTTTTAATAATATTTTGATGATACTTGCCATATTTTCAAGTTTTCCTCTTAATAACTAAACTGTGCTCTCTTCTGCCCTAAAGTTTTGAATGTTGATTGACACTCGAAGCATATTTGTCTAGTACTAAAGGCTCGGTATCCAAGGCAGTGTTATAACAGTTTATAGTAAATGATTTAACTGGTACTTAACTTCACCAGTTTGCCATATCTAATCAACATTTAACATTTAAAACACAATCATTTGTGGAACTGGATTCAAACAAAGCTTCTTAATGCAACTCACAATTTAAAAAAAAAACGGGCTGTCTTTTATCTTCGGAAATCGGACAAAAAGTACTTCTTGAACTGACACATTGACAGTCATGGCCACTTTATGGGTATAAATACTACAAAAAAAAATGATTGCTTGAAAAAATGTATTATTATGCCATTTTCAAGGTTCATGTTATTCATCATGAGTTTAACATTCTGATGAACAACACCTTTAGAATCGGTGTGCTAATGTGGGATGATTCATCAAGCCAAGAGTAACAAGGGCTGTGATGCATAGTATATCGTACTGTAGTACAAATAATCTTTCACTGATGATCTGATGTATGCTACACTTCTAAGGACCAGTTCATGACAATCTAAATTCACTAAAGAGCAACATCTTATTACCTAAGAATGTATGTGACTACTAATGACTATACTGCAGGTGAGTCATGGATGAGTGTCCACCATGTAGACTCTGTATTGCAACTGAAGAGCATACACATATGCAAAAGCATGCATACTATTCTGTCTACAATGGTGAGATTTATAATATATCTTTGGCTGCTGTTGGGTATATGGGGTATAAGAAAGAAAATCCAGATAATTGAATGGATGTCATTCCTGTTTAGGAAATGTAGTTAAAGCAGGCAGTGGAAAGAGAAAGACCTAATGAATGGTATTCATAATCATAGTTTTCTACAGGCATAAAACACCCATTGCACCATGTTGAGTATGTCACTGTTCAGGATAATGATTGATGGATACAAACATTGTTCCATAGCAGCAGTGCACAAGCCACCCCTTTGCATTATCAGTTGTGCACTGAAGAGCATAGTATACGGTGTTATACTATGGAACCCGGGGGCCCATTTCAACATCAGTCTCATCTGCAGCCAAACATTTGTTGTACTCTGCTGTGCTGTGACAAAATGCAACACAGTACAACAGGGAAAAGTTATTTTGTAAAGTATACTTTGTATAACGTTAAACAGATTTTCCCTGTTGTGCTGTAATTTGCCATGAAGCCTGTCAATGATTCATAAAAATGTTTCACTTATTGGCATAGTAGCTAACATAGGCTCCTTATCATGACATGACAATAAGGGAGCCTAGTGATTTGCAAGCTGATGTTAGTGGGAGTCTGTCAGTGTTACTGGGTGGGGTGCTGGGTAAGGTGTTCCTGTTGTAGCAGGGGTGTGTACAACATGGGGAACCCCATTGCCAGTAGTCTTTCTTTTTTTTCCTGCTATGCAGTAGAGATTTTGAGTTTCTTAAACATCTCTGTTACATTGCTCATCTTTGTATGCTGAGCAACATATTGTTAGGGATGGAGGATAACTGCACTAAAAAGTGCAACATAACACAGTTGTATAAGGCTGGAATCCCACGTGTTACCCAAATGGAACCAATTGTTACACCAATGGTGCTCTGCTGTTGAATTGCATGCAAATGTGAATGCGTTGCATTTGTATATATACATCATACGTGGGGGATTCACAGTGTGGAAAGGCTGATTGCAGTGTCCTACTCCTTTGTTTATCTTCTTTCATGAAACACAAAGGGCTGTGGTACACTGTTCTACAGTGCACCAGCCCTACACCATAGTGCACAATGATTGTGAACAGCATTTAAAGAATGCAGTGATCATTACTCTTCAGATTTCTTTTTTAGAGTGCTGTTCTGACAAACTACCAAGGGCAGAGTTATATGGCACAATAGCATTTTATACATGATAAGCCTTATTTAGTGGTGAATGATTCAAAACAAGTTCTTTTTTGAAGTATATACATCACTTTTTAGCATGTGGAGGTGGCTGCAGTTCAGAAATCATGGGATTATGCAAGACTATCATGGGAAGAAAGATGTGGCTGAAATTAGGGCAATGTCACTAAATTGCAAGGCTGAAAGCTTGAAATTCATTCATCAGAATGCAGAAATCAACAGTAGCCATCAACATACATCCGCTAGAAAGGACTCCACTCCCAACATATTCTGTGCACGCTGCTAGCATGGTCTAAACTCCCTCCCACCCAGGAAAGTAATCAGCCCAAAAAGGCTCAGCAGAGGACCTGGTCTCCCTGAAACTGTGCTCAGTACTATTAAGTGCATCTAACACAGTCTAAACTCCCTCCCACCCAGGAAAGCAATCAGCCCAGTGTAAAAGGCTCAGCAGAGGACCTGGTCTCCCTGAAAATGCGCTCAGTACTATTAAGTGCATCTAGCACAGTCTAAACTCCCTCCCACCAAGGAAAGCAATTAGCCCAGTGTAAAAGGCTCAGCAGAGGACCTGGTCTCCCTGAAAATGCGCTCAGTACTATTAAGTGCATCTAACACAGTCTAAACTCCCTCCCACCCAGGAAAGCAATCAGTGTGGTGTAATAGGCTCAGCAGAGGACCTGGTCTCCCTAAAAACACGCACAGTACTATTAAGTGCATCTAGCACAGTCTAAACTCCCTCCCACCCAGGAAAGCAATCAGCCCGGTGTAAAAGGCTCAGCAGAGGACCTGGTCTCCCTGAAAATGTGCTCAGTACTATTAACTGCACGTAAGCTCCTGTGGCTGTTTATAATATTAAGACAATCAATTTCCCTATCTGCTCTACAGATTTTGTACCTAAACTCCATTTACTTGTGATCTACTGACCCCCAACAGTGTGCATACTCACAGGGATACCCCAATTTTCCCAGTCGGTGGCAGAAAATCTCCATAATATTCCCCTGACTATCCAGTACCTAACATAACCTAATTAAGTTATTTTTGGTGTTAGCCATCCTAATGGTGCCCTTTCCAGGTCTAGCAACCCTCTAATCACATCTATCTGTGTGTCATCCTTATACTTTTACCTGCCCATCTACTTAACTACAGAATTCAGCAATTATTGCACCACTGTCAGTGTTCTGCTCTCACCTCTACTCACTGATACATTTTTGGCACTCACCTTTGCTGGGGTCTGCATCCACTCTGTTTGCCCTACGGGCTCACTCCGCTCCCCTACACTACCCCCACATTCCACCCACCCGCACTGCACCTGAACTTATACTTCTCCTTAGTCACCTGACATACTTCCTGCTCCAATCATCTATCTTGGCTAATTCTCAGTACCTCCTACTCTAACCCCACACCCATACTAGAACTTACACACCACTACCCCACCTCCACTTCACAGCAACAAATACTACTTAAACCTTTCCAAAATAATCTACAATGCAAGTCCTACTACCCTTGCTCCTATTAGCCCTCACCTCCCTTTCCTACATTACAGCCATACAAACTAGCTTTCTCCTAGACAGCACCTCATTCCATACAACACATACTGGAAAATACACCAACTCCCACATAAACTTTACAGTCTGCCCAACACTATTTAACTCTAGTATTATGCTACACACTTCTAACATCCACCTATCTACAACTATCAATAAGAAAGCAGTATATATATATATATATATATATATATATATATATATATATATATATATCCCTCTCAAACCTTACATATGCTATCAAACACATATTCAAACTCAGTAAAAGACTCCTTATCACTGGTGACATACACCCAAACCCAGGGCCCTCCTTCACTGACCTCCCAAATAGAGCTCAATCTTTTCTACTAATAATTAATATCAATGTAAGAAGTATTTCCAATAAACTCCAAGATCTACATGCTTTTATTACTCATTACTCCCCTGACAGTCTAACCATTACCAAATTTTGGCTGTAACCACGTATCCCTAGCGATGAAATTCTACCACCGGATTACAACATCTTAAGGTTAGATAACAAAAATAGGAAAGGTGGTGGAGTCGCAATTCTATTCAAAAATGAAATAAACCTCCAGCCATTTCATATCCCTCTGCCAACATTTCAAAATGCCAAAACCATAGGCTCTATCCTACCAATAAACAATGATAAAAAAATTAACATCCTTTGCTGCTACATTCCTCCTGGAAATAACTCTCCAGCTATAAAAGAAATCCTTCAATGGCTGAATCAAAACTCCCCTCAAGAAACAATTTTATTAGGCAACCTCAATGCTGACTGGCAAGCCTGCAACTCCAACAACCCCACTAACAATATTAACCTCTATGGTTTCACACAACTAATTCAAGACCCCCACCAGAATAGACAAAATACTCATAAACAAACCATTATTGATTGGACACTAGTAAATAACCCTAAACATCACTATCAGACTGGATGCTTACCCGATGTTCTCAGTGACCATCTCTACACTTTCCTCCTTAGGAAATTAACTAATACACCTAAACCCATAACCTATAAACACATCAGAGGTGATCGTAACTTAACCCCAGAGAACCTAAACAAAATTCTACGGCAATGTAACTGGCAGCCTCTAAGAACCCTACACCTAGATCAGGCAGTAGACTACTTTAATAATATATTTAACTTAGTTATAAATTCCATTGCACCAATAAGAAAGATAAAAACCAAAGTAAACTGTCTGTGCTCCATGGTTAAGTAGGGACACAAGAGCCCTTCTAAAAACCAGAGACAAGGCCTGGAAGCAATGGAAACAAGACAACTCCTATCATACCAAGCAGAAGTATAAACAACTTAGGAATCTAGCCAAAAAAAAAAACAAACTAGACAAACAAAACTACTTCCTAGGTCTCCAAAACAAATACTCAGAAAATCCCCAAAAAGTATTGGCATAGTATCAACTCCCTACTAAAACCTGAAACAATTGCTACCCCCACCTTCCCATATACTAACAGTAAAGCTATAGCTTCCCAGCTTAACTGTCATTTCATAAACTCAATCCAAACTCTATCCAGCCAACTAACAAATGTTAATACCTTGCCAGCCTCAACTGCTGAAAACTCTCCTAGCAATTCTACCAACCAACCATCCTTTTCTCTCTCACCTGTCCCTACATCTAAAATTAGAAACCTCATCCTCAAACTAAAACCTACCACACTAGCAGCAGAAGATATACCTGCTAACTTCCTAAAAATAGCAGCTGACTCCCTATCATACCCAGTATCAATCCTAATATACAGGTCCATTCAGGAAGCTTATGTGCCACAGCTATGGAAAATATCCTACATTATACCTCTTCACAAAGGTGGTAAATCTTATGACTTTTCCAACTATCGGCCTATAGCTATTATTTCCCCCTTATCTAAGCTCCTAGGGAAATGCATACACTCACAGGTTATGCAATTCCTGAATACAAACAATCTTCTATCCTCAACCCAACATGGATTCCGCCCTCACCATAGTACAACTTCTGCTCTTCTCTCCTTCACCAATCTGGTTAATCAACATAGAAACAACAACAACTATGTATCTGCTACCTTTTTAGACCTCCCTAAAGCATTCAACATGGTCTCACACCCTAAACTATTGCATACCCTTCATTCTCTATCCTTTACTTCCCCTACTATCTCCTGGTTCAAAAGCTACTTATCAGACAGACAAGAATCTGCACAATGGTACAATGAACTATCCCCTCCTCTTCCTAACTCTATAGGAGTACCACAAGGCTCAGTATTAGGCCCACTTCTTTTCTATATCTTTACAAACAATCTATACACCTCCTCCAAGCAAGCCTCACTAATTCACTGCGCAGATTATTCCACTCTCATCTGTGCAGCCCCATCTGTCAACACCCTACAACAACTAGCCCAAGAATCATTCTCTGCTATTGAAACTTGGATTACTGATATCCAACTTATTTTTAATCTGAACAAAATCAAACTTCTCCTGTTCATCCCTAATAAAACAAAATCTACCCCCTCTACTTTCTCTATCTCATCTAGGAATGGCACTATCATCTCTCCATCCACCCACACAAAACTCCTAGGTGTTGAAATAGACAACAACCTATCATTAGATCTACACATAGCACAAACCATTCAGAAAGTTCACAAAAAAATGGGAACCCTTTACAGGCACAAAAATTATCTCACACCAAAAGCAAGAATCACCCTAGCTCAAACTTACCTCTTATCAACACTTACTTATGCTGCACCAATCCTAACTCATACTAGAAAATCAGATCTGGACAAGTTAGAGTCATGCTACAACAAAATTGCCAAATTTGCCAGCAACTCCCCCTTTAAAATTCACCACTGCCAAGTACTAAAAGAAATTCAATGGCTTGAATTTCTTAACTTACTAGCGCACCAACAACTCACCTGTGCCTTTAACATCAGAAACTACCCAGATAAAACTCCAGCCCTCAAGCAGCTTATTAGCCTCCCACTCTTCCAGTCGCCCCCTGCGCTCATCCAATAAACCCCTCCTCAGTGTTACTACTGCTAATAACACCGCAGGTAAAGCCCTATATTCCCACATCATAGCCAAAAAATGGAACAATCTCCCCACTAATATAACCTCCACAACTACAAACACAAACTTCAAAAAATTACTCAGATCTCATCTCAGGACAACTTGGATCTGCCCATACATCACTTGACAATCCCTATACCTTCTCTTCTCCTCCTCCAAACAACTCCAGTCTTGAATTCACACTGTTCTAGACACATAGAAGTATATACTCTTAGAATAAGCCACATTAGTCTTTGTACTTCTTTCAGTGTACACCTACTAAAATGTAAACTGTCTATACTACCTTGTAAATATTAATCTAACTGTATTTCAGTTCTGCAATGCCTGTTAACTATTGTGAACAAATTATTGAATATCTCTGCTTGTAAGTAATCTTCTGTATTACCATTTTGTATATTTCTCATTGTATTAACTTCTTCTTGATTGTGGAGCTTTTCTCCCCGGGCATCCACTGAAAATTGACCTGGTCCAGCTGGATTTTCCCGGTAAACAAATGTAAAATAAAAAATAAATAAACATGCAAGTACACAAAGAATGAAAAAGGAAAAAGGAAGGTGATGAAATACAACTATGAGTGAAAAGAGGAAGGACACAGTAGCTGAATGTTCATCACTTTGACATCAGTGATAAGACAGTACTGGAATCTAGCAGCCCATGCAGGTGAGGCTGCCAGGCATCACCATGTGAACAAAGCCAGCATATGAAAATTTCACAGTGTGAGGATTTAATAATTAGTTGGTCTACATAGCTACCTAATGCACTCTGATCACTTCAGTGTGTCACATATACTACACGACAAATGTTCTGACCTTAACCATTGCACACACTGAGTACATACACAGTATACTGGCAGTAAACAGCAGTAACAGTGTCAAGAACTGCTAAGGTGCATTACTGCACTAATGCAGTACAGTGTTTGTTCTACTGCATTACTGCAATTCAGCTAACATTGCAGGTAGCCATACCTTACTGCTATAACTACCACCTTCATACCTAGTCACGGTTATAGCCACAAGTTGAAGGATGGAAAATTGTTCAACTTACATTTATTGAATTACACACAGTACACGTTGTGATGGCTTACAGTATGTTGCCAAGGCCAGAGGTCTGAGGTGTGCTTACAATAGTGACACACCTGAACAACACATCCTGGGCACACTTTGGGGCCATTTAAGACATAAATGTCTGCCTGTATCATTATTGCTCTGCTATGGGTGCCCAGCTTTTACCCATGTTATGGAGCTTCTATTATGAAGTTGTTTGTGGTACTTTGTAACATCATTTGTGTATGTTTGTGCCTAGATATGTAGAAACTTG